>NW_027273905.1:0-7500 GCF_046630095.1 Trachinotus anak
AGAGACAGAGAGAGACAGAGAGAGAGAGAGAGAGGCAGAGAGAGGCAGAGAGAGAGAGAGGCAGAGAAGAGAGAGAGAGAGGGGCAGAGAGAGAGAGAGAGAGAGAGAGAGAGAGAGAGAGAGAGAGGCAGAGAGAGAGAGAGAGAGGCAGAGAGAGAGGCAGAGAGAGAGAGAGGCAGAGAGAGAGAGAGAGAGAGAGGGGCAGAGAGAGAGAGAGAGAGAGAGACAGAGAGAGAGAGAGCAGAGAAGAGAAGAGAAGAGAGAGAGAGAGAGAGAGCAGAGAGAGAGAAGAGAGAGAGAGAGAGCAGAGAGAGAGAGAGAGAGAGAGAGGCAGAGAAGAGAGAGAGGAGCAGAGAGAGAGAGAGAGAGAGAGAGAGAGAGAGAGAGAGAGAGAGAGAGAGAGGCAGAGAGAGAGAGAGAGAGAGAGAGAGAGAGAGACACAGAGAGACACAGAGAGAGAGAGAGAGAGAGAGAGACACAGAGAGACACAGAGAGAGAGAGAGAGAGAGAGAGACAGAGAGAGACCAGAGAGAGAGAGAGAGAGAGAGAGAGAGAACACAGAGAGACACAGAGACTTTTTTTGACTTTTAGAAAACACTTTATTACTAACACATCATCAATTTCATCAAAAACCAGTCAGACATAAAACTCTAATTAAGATGGCTGCTGAATGTGAGCTCTCCCTGCTCAGAAACTCTGCACAGAGCTCGGTCACATCCCCACTGCTCCTTGAAGACGTCCATGTTCTCTGTGGCCTTGTGGAAGCAGAACTCCAGCCTCAGTCTGGCTTTAACGCTCTGCCTCCACAAGGCCACAACATCACACGTGGGTCCATCCTGCAGTTTGTCCCTGCGTGTCAGGTAGACCGCCAATTTGGCTTCTCCTAATAAAAATTAAGAAGTTGGCACTTTGCTTTTTTTTCTTTAGTGTATGTGACTCCACCAATAAAAACAGAGGCAGAGAACACAACATTAAAAAGGTTAAAAACCCAGTTAAAACACTGAACAGCTCAGTGAGTCTCCTGCACTCGGTAAAAAACATGAAAGATGGTTTCGGACAGACTGCAGAATGGACACTCATTCACAACACTACTGTTAAAAACAGATAAAAAAGCGTTAGTGGCAATAGCACCATGTAAAAATCCTCCACTGAAGGTCTCCAGTCCGTTTCTTTAGTGGAGGCTTGTAGAGAGTCCTCCACTGTGGACTCTGTCCCCCCAGTCTGTCCGTCCACACGGTGGCTGCCCTGTTGAACAGGCCCTTTGTGTTGGTTGCCTTCACAGTGTTCCTGTATATTGTCTGTTTGTCTGCACTGTGAAGGCTCAGTTTCTTCTGGTTGTAGATTTTTAAGAGAGGGCCACCGGGCCTCCTCGGACCCAAGGCTCAGATGGAGATCAGGGAAGGCGTCCGTGGGGTCGGGCTCAGCTCCTCCTCTGCTGTGGCGTAGGAGGAGGCTCCTCTCCTTCACTGAGAGCTTCTGTCTCCAGAGCGCCAGGCCTCTCCTCACCAGCCGGACAGAGTGCACCCCCAGCACAGAGCTCACAGCCTGGGCATCAGTGAGCGCCGGCCCCGCCGCATCCACCAGCTGTTTTAGGATGACGGTCTTAGTCCGGCACAGCGCCCCCATCAGCCCAGGCATGGTGTTGCTGCAGACGTCTAGTCTGCCACCGCAGATCAGAGGTTCCTTCAACAACCAGTGCAGAGAGTCAGACCCTTTGAAGTTTTTCCAATTAAAAAGAGCACAGGATTTAAAACACCCTGATAAACGGAGGCAACCCACTTAACTTAAAACATTTAAAATCAGTTAGAAACAGAGCAGCATCCAGCCCCAGACTGTTCACACGCCTGAATATGCAGCTGGCCACATCCCTCCACACTAAGTCAGACGGCCCTGTCAGATACCTCTGAACAAACTGTATCCTAAAGGTGGCCGTTCTACTGGCCAGGTGGACCAGGCCCTGCCCCCCCTCCTCTCTGGATAAAAACAGAACTGACTGTGGCACCCAATGAAAACGGTCCCAGAAAAAATTAACCATTTTAGCCTGGATCTGGGCCAACAGACCTGACGGCGGATCCAGACAGGCCAGTCGGTGCCACAGCAGAGAAGCTACAAGATTGTTTAAAACCAGAACTCTTCCTCTGTAAGACATCTGTGGGTGAAGCCATCTCCATCTTGACAGCTTACCTTCTACTTTTTCAGCTATGCCGTCCCAATTTTTCTTCACCATTTTTTCATTTCCCACATAGATACCGAGGTACTTAAGGCCATCTCTCTTCCAGGTCAGGCTTTGAGGGAGAACCGGGAGGCCCTCACGCCACTCACTGACAGCAAGGGCCTCACTCTTCCCCCAGTTCACCCTCGCAGCCGACACAACAGAGAACCTGTTAGTAATGTGGGCTACTGTGTCGACATCACACTGATCTTTTATAAAAACAACGACGTCATCTGCATAAGCAGATAAAACCACATTACTATTAAAACCAGGTAAAAACAGGCCTTGAACACTCGAGCGTATTTTGTTGAGGAGGGGTTCCAGGGAGAGCGCATAGAGCATCCCAGACAGAGCGCAGCCCTGCCGGACGCCTCTACGCGCTCTAAAAGGAGCACACAAGCTGCCGTTGATCTTAAGCACACTCTCAATGTCACTGTACAGCACCTGGATCTTGGCTATGAGACCAGCGCTGAACCCAAACCTCTCCATGGTCTTCCAGAGGAATTGGTGTTCAACGTGGTCAAAAGCCTTTTCTTGATCTAATGAGATCAGTCCAATATTTATCCCCAATGAACTGGAGACCTCCAAAACGTCCCGAATAAGGTAGACATTGTCTACCATGGACCTGCTGGGTACACAGTACGTCTGGTCCCGATGGATGACCTCCTCCATGGCTCCTCTCAGTCGAATGGCCAAGGCCTTGGAGAGGATCTTATAGTCCGTGCATAGGAGAGACACAGGGCGCCAGTTTTTTATGTCCTGCAGGTTGCCTTTTTTTGGCAGGAGGGTGATGACGGCTCTGCGGCAGGACAGAGGCAGTGACCCGGTGGCGAGGCTCTCGTTGAAAACTTCCAGGATGTCCTGTGACAGAATTTCCCAGAAGGTCTTATAAAACTCCACGCTGAGTCCGTCGATGCCCGGGGCCTTCCGGCCCTGCATGGTCTGGAGGGCAGCGTGTAGCTCCTGTACCGTCAGGGGGCGCTCCAGCTGATCGTTGGTCCTTTCAGAGACCTGTGGCAGCTCAGCACAGAAGTCATTAAACAGTTCTTCGTTATCCTTGTAGTCACTTTCATATAATGAGGTGAAGAACTCCACGGCTCTCCCCCTGATCTGGCCTGGTTCAGACAGCTCTTGTCCTGTGTCTGACAGCAGAGAGTGGATCAGCTTCCTCTGGCCCTGCTTCTTCTCCAAGCCAAAGAAGAAGCCAGAAGGAGCATCCATCTCGGTGATGTCCTGGATTCGGGACCGGACCAGCGCACCCTGTACTTTAGTGTCCAGCAGGGCGGCTAAAGCCATCTTTTTGGTCTTGAGGATTTCAATACATCCTCGATTTCCTGTGGACTCATTCAGATGTTCCAGTTCCACAATCTCAGTCTCCAGATCTCTGATAGATCTGGTGATGTGACGAGTGACATTGAGTGTGTGCTGCTGACATAACATTTTTACCTGAGTCTTACCAAAGTCCCACCACTGCCTTAAGCAGGTAAACCCACCCTTCCTCTGTCTAAAACCAGTCCATAAATAACTAAGAGCTTCTCTAAAACTTTGGTCGACTGCTAAAACTGAATTAAAATGCCAGTAGGCACTTTTAGGTAAAATATTTCTAATAAAAACACGACATAAAACCAAAGCGTGATCTGTAAAACCCACTGGCAGAATCTTACATGTTTTAAAAACATTAAGATGGTGTTTAAAACAATAAAAACGGTCAAGACGAGCTAAAGACATCCTGTCCTCTCTAACGTGAGACCATGTGTACTGTCTGCAGCTTGTGTGCAACCTTCTCCATACGTCCACCAGGCCATGGGAGGAGACCAGCTGCTTCAGAGCCTGCTGAGAGGCCGGATGAGGCTCTGCATGGTTTCGATCTAAAATCTCATCTTCAGTACAGTTAAAGTCCCCACATAAAAACAAATAATCTGTTGAGCTACAATCTTTTAATTTGTCGTTAATATCTCTAAAACAGAGCTTCCTCTCTGCACCGTTATTGGGAGCGTACACATTGATAAAAACAACAGTAAAACGATCAAACCCGGCTCTGACTGAGAGACACCTCCCCTGGATGACGTGCTCCACAGTCAGTGACGTCGGAGTAAAACCTTTGGAGAACAGGATGCCCACCCCTGCACTGAGTGCAGTGCCGTGGCTAAAAACCACCTCCCCTTCCCATTCTCTACGCCACTCGCCTTCATTAGCACCGTCACTGTGAGTCTCTTGTAAAAAAACAACATCCATCTTTTTGAGTCTCACTGCTTCGAACACGACAGCTCTTTTCTTAACCTCTCTGGCCCCATTGATGTTCAAACTCCCCACTTGAAAGGTGTCCATAAAAGGTGAGAGATTTAAAACAGCACAAAAAACAGTCAATAAGTTAAATAAAATATAAAGCAGTGTCTTCATCATTAACAGATTTCTTTTTTGACTTTAAGAATCAGTTTCTTCAGTCTGAACACTTCTTGATCAGTAAAGTCTGATTCGGCTTTATTCCTGACGTGACGTCTGGCTGAGGTGTAGAACATCTGTTTATCAGGAAAATAATGTTCCAGATTCACACCTTTCATGTTCTTGGTCTCCTGGAGGAACGTTTTCAGCACTTTGGCTGAATAAGCCTTTTCTTCCTGACTGGCTGATTTCTGAGTGTGATACAGATCACTGTCATCAGAGACACAGCCTTCACTGTCACTGCTGTCTAACTGCTCCACTGTCCCACCTGTCTGTCTGCCTGTCTGTCTACTGCTCTTCGCCCTGACATCTACATTTCTATCTCTGCTGCGGCGCTTTAGTGGGACTGACGTGCACGCAGCCTCTTCTTCTATCATCTCCACAGCTTCACCTGCCTGTTCACCACCTGCTTCACCTCTGTTCTCCTCTTCATCCTCCTTCTCACCCACCTCACCTTCCTGAACTTCAGTTTCACCAGTTAAGTTACCCGTCTCACTCCCCTGTTGTCCACTCACTTCACCTGTCTCACTCCCCTGTTGTCCACTCACTTCCCCTGTCTCACCTCCTTGTTGTCCACTCACTTCCCCTGTCTCACCTCCCTGTTGTCCACTCACTTCACCTGTCTCACCTCCCTGTTGTCCACTCACTTCACCTGTCTCACTCCCCTGTTGTCCACTCACTTCCCCTGTCTCACTCCCCTGTTGTCCACTCACTTCACCTGTCTCACTCCCCTGTTTTCCACTCACTTCCCCTGTCTCACCTCCCTGTTGTCCACTCACTTCACCTGTCTCACTCCACCTGTCTCACCTCCCTGTTGTCCACTCACTTCACCTGTCTCACTCCCCTGTTGTCCACTCACTTCCCATGTCTCACCTCCCTGTTGTCCACTCACTTCACCCGTCTCACCTCCCCGTTGTCCACTCACTTCACCTGTCTCACCTCCCTGTTGTCCACTCACTTCACCTGTCTCACCTCCCTGTTGTCCACTCACTTCACCTGTCTCACCTCCCTGTTGTCCACTCACTTCACCTGTCTCACTCCCCTGTTGTCCACTCACTTCACCCGTCTCACCTCCCTGTTGTCCACTCACTTCCCCTGTCTCACCTCCCTGTTGTCCACTCACTTCACCTGTCTCACTCCCCTGTTTTCCACTCACTTCACCTGTCTCACTCCCCTGTTGTCCACTCACTCCTCCTGTCTCACTCCCCTGTTTTCCACTCACTTCACATGTCTCACCTCCTTGTTGTCCACTCACTTCCCCTGTCTCACTCCCCTGTTGTCCACTCACTTCACCTGTCTCACCTCCCTGTTGTCCACTCACTTCACCTGTCTCACCTCCCTGTTGTCCACTCACTTCACCTGTCTCACCTCCCTGTTGTCCACTCACTTCACCTGTCTCACCTCCCTGTTGTCCACTCACTTCACCTGTCTCACTCCCCTGTTGTCCACTCACTTCACCCGTCTCACCTCCCTGTTGTCCACTCACTTCCCCTGTCTCACCTCCCTGTTGTCCACTCACTTCACCTGTCTCACTCCCCTGTTTTCCACTCACTTCACCTGTCTCACTCCCCTGTTGTCCACTCACTCCTCCTGTCTCACTCCCCTGTTTTCCACTCACTTCACATGTCTCACCTCCTTGTTGTCCACTCACTTCCCCTGTCTCACTCCCCTGTTGTCCACTCACTTCCCCTGTCTCACTCCCCTGTTGTCCACTCACTTCCCATGTCTCACCTCCCTGTTGTCCACTCACTTCACCTGTCTCACTCCCCTGTTGTCCACTCACTTCACCTGTCTCACCTCCCTGTTGTCCACTCACTTCACCCGTCTCACTCCCCTGTTGTCCACTCACTTCACCTGTCTCACCCCCCTGTTGTCCACTCACTTCACCTGTCTCACCTCCCTGTTGTCCACTCACTTCACCTGTCTCACTCCCCTGTTGTCCACTCACTTCACCTGTCTCACTCCCCTGTTGTCCACTCACTTCACCTGTCTCACTCCCCTGTTGTCCACTCACTTCCCATGTCTCACCTCCCTGTTGTCCACTCACTTCACCTGTCTCACCTCCCTGTTGTCCACTCACTTCACCTGTCTCACCTCCCTGTTGTCCACTCACTTCACCCGTCTCACTCCCCTGTTTTCCACTCACTTCACCTGTCTCACCTCCCTGTTGTCCACTCACTTCACCTGTCTCACTCCCCTGTTGTCCACTCACTTCCCCTGTCTCACCTCCTTGTTGTCCACTCACTTCCCCTGTCTCACCTCCTTGTTGTCCACTCACTTCCCCTGTCTCACCTCCCTGTTGTCCACTCACTTCACCTGTCTCACCTCCCTGTTGTCCACTCACTTCACCTGTCTCACTCCCCTGTTTTCCACTCACTTCACCTGTCTCACTCCCCTGTTGTCCACTCACTTCACCTGTCTCACCTCCCTGTTGTCCACTCACTTCACCTGTCTCACTCCCCTGTTGTCCACTCACTTCCCCTGTCTCACCTCCTTGTTGTCCACTCACTTCCCCTGTCTCACCTCCTTGTTGTCCACTCACTTCCCCTGTCTCACCTCCCTGTTGTCCACTCACTTCACCTGTCTCACTCCCCTGTTTTCCACTCACTTCACCTGTCTCACTCCCCTGTTGTCCACTCACTTCACCTGTCTCACTCCCCTGTTGTCCACTCACTTCACCTGTCTCACTCCCCTGTTGTCCACTCACTTCACCTGTCTCACTCCCCTGTTGTCCACTCACTTCACCTGTCTCACTCCCCTGTTGTCCACTCACTTCCCATGTCTCACCTCCCTGTTGTCCACTCACTTCACCCGTCTCACCTCCCCGTTGTCCACTCACTTCACCT
>NW_027273905.1:12500-215000 GCF_046630095.1 Trachinotus anak
TTCCTTCAACTCTGGGAGGTTTTTGTTTTTCCGTCCGGTTCAGTCGAAGGGGCTGAAGTCCCTCTCCAGGTTCTCGGACTCGTCGTCGTCAGAGAAGAAGTCGTCCTCGTCGATGTCGTCCTCGTCGTAGTCCTCGTGCCACTCGGGGACGTACTCTTCATCGTACTCGTCGTCCTCGTCCTCTGCCTCCTCACCGCCCTCCTCACCTGTGTAGTTGTTGTTGTCTGAGTCTCCAGAGTCTGACGCTCGGTCTGACTTCGACCTAAAGAAAAACACTGAATTAAATCTGGTACTGAGCTGTTTTCAGTTGCCCCCCCAGGAGAAAACTGTATTTTCCACATAATGACACTGATAAAACTCCGCTGCAGGTTGGTGTTGGTGTTGTACTCACACTTTGTTGGCGTCTGTGTGGTTGGACAGGTTGGAGGCCTGAGTAGATTCTGGTTCCTGGCTGCTCTTGGACTGATAACCCACCCTGAAGTCCTGCACAAGTCAGAATCACAGGAAACTGTCAGAGGTCGTGATTTGACTGGACTGGTTTCATACTGGTTCAGCCCGTCTTTAAACTGGTTACCTGGGTGGAGTGCTGCAGGATGGCCAGCAGGCGCTCCTGAATGCGTCGGATCAGCTCCAGTCCGGTGTTCAGGTGCTCTGGTTTGAGCAGGCGGACACACGAGGCCAGGTCAGTGCACTGCAGCAGAGTCTCCTCTGAGGACGGGGGACACCGGTAAACTGGGTCAGACCATTTCAAACTGTAAACACTGGTTATAAAGGTGAGAATGTGGAGCAGCGTCTCACCGAGCAGGATCTGCAGGGCGTTGGTGTGCAGGTCCAGAGCCTCCGTCTGCTGCTCCATGACGTCCATCTTCTCCGTCTCCTGGTTGTAGTAGCTGTAGACGCAGGAGTAGGCCAGAACCTGCAGACACCAGAGCAGGGAACAGGAAACACATTTACAGCAGCAGGGTCACAGCCTCAGATGACGACGACGATGACGATGATGATGATGGTTTTACCTTTCGAGCCTGAGCGAGGACTTTACAGGCGTCGATGACGAAGGTCAGCGACTTCATCTGCAGAGCTTCATTAATGGACGACACTTTGTTCTCCAGGTTGATCGCAAAGTCCTGAAACACACAAAGTAAACTGAAACTCCTTCAGCATGAAAAACCTGAACCTGAGGTCTGGAGTCCAGACCTGAACGGTCCTGGTCTCAGCCCTGAGACAACAGAAGAAGACAGACTCACTGTTTTGTAGATTTTAAAACTTTAGACCAGGAAACATGAACATAACAAACATGTAATAACATAACATGTAATTCGCAGCCATTTCACAGTAAAAGACATCAACTTGCTTCAAAATAAAAGCCCCATAAGCTGACCAACCATTTTGTATTAAAAGGAGTCACTTCATAGTAAAAGTCTTACAGCTGCTTCACAATAAAAGTCATCTTGCTGCTAGTAATAACCTCCTGGCTGTTTCACAATAAAAGTGGAGGTGTAAATTCCTGTCATAATAAAAGTCAGATTGTTCAGCTCTGGGCGGCAGAGACGTCAGTGGTGTCGTACCTTGGCTTGATGGTGGAAGGTGCATCTCTCATTATAATCCTGGAACTTTTTCTCCTGACGAGCAGCTTTACTCACCTGCAGGAGCAACAACATGATCAGGCCTGAGCTCGAAGAGTCAGAGAAGCTGCAGCAGTCACATCATTAAAAAGCACTTTGTTCATTTATGAGTTGTACATTTAATTCTGTTTGTTTTTATATTGTAACAGCAGAACGGAGATATCTCATCAAACATCCAGAAGTTTGAAACTTTCCCAGTTCCATTAGTTTTTACGTTCATCTCCTTGTCACTGCTCTCACACACACTTTATTCTTAAGTTATTAATTAATTAATTTACAACAAACATGTTGCAGAGAAAAATTTCAGCAGCTTGAAAACTAAAGTAAAAAATCTGGTGTGATGATGTGTTCAAAGCTTTAAAATCTCTGGATGAAGCTCAGATATAAACAGTAATGATCCTGCTCCTCTTCATCTCTGACTGTGTGACTGACGTGATCATGTGACAGTGACTGAACCAACCATAGCGGAGCAGTTGTAGTAATCTTTGTGTGTTGGTTTCCATGGTTTCAGACACCGCCAGCAGAAACCGTGGTTACACTTGGCACAGGTCATACTGAGGACAGAGGAACAAAACCATCATCATCATCACACTCACTGTTTACTGTGTGTGTCTGTGTCTATGTGTGTGAGTGTGTGTGTGTCTGTGAGAGAGTGTGTGTGTGTGAGTGTGTGAGAGAGTGTGTGAGATTCTGTGTGTGAGTCTGTGTGTGAGTGTGTGCGCACGTACTGCAGACAGCCCTCATTCTTCTCGATCTGAGCCTGGCAGCTTGGGCAGCGTTTGGAGATCAGCTTGGCGAGGTGTTTGCTCTGAGCCTCCATGCTCATCCCTTCATAATACCCCCCATCATCCATCCACTGAGACATGTGGCTGCAGCTGGCCGGGTAGTGGGCCTGCCGGGGGGGGGGGGGGTATAAAACCACATGGGTCCAGTTAGAGATCTCCCTCTGCAGGAAGGATCTGACAAAATCTTACAGGGAGGAACAGACTTCCTCCCTGTAGTTTGATAGCATTAAGGTGAGCAGGTAGCTCAGAGGTCATAGGTCAGTAGTGAGGGTTCGCTTCACATAAAGCACAAAAACAGTAAATAACAAACACTGAACCTAAAGTTTAACTTATAAACAATAATTCCATAAACTGAGCAAAGTCATTTAGTTTCTTTATGTGTAAATTTATGTTCAGACTCCATGTTCCCTGTGTGTTCACAGACTCTGACCTCGGGGAAGTTGCAGCTGAAGCACGAGGACCAGCAGCACTTGGAGCAGGTTCCCATGCTGCCCATGTTCTCCTTACAGAGGATCTGATCGCAGCCCTGAGGGTTGGTGCACCACGTCAGGTTGGAGCAGCACTCCACGTAGCCTCGTAGCAAGGCGTTCTCATACTGGGGGGGGAGGGTTAGTTCTACAGTCAGTTCATCAAAACTAAAACTGAGACTGAACCAAAGAGTAAAAATAAATAAACTTCCTGTTTGTTTAAGCTCTGAGGTCAGGTCGTCAGGGCAACAGGTGGTGTGTTACCTTGGCGATGGTGTCCTTGTCGGTGAGGATGTTGAGGAAGAACTGTGAGGTGGGCTGAGCCTGGCAGTCTGTGATTGGACAGTTACAGTTCATCACCAGGTTCTGTTCGATCCTCGCCGTCAGGTACTCCTGCCAGCACGACTGTAACACACACACACACACAATAAAACCAAGGTCACACACAGTACAGCACACCAAACACCAGCTGACATCTCTAACTGTGTGTCTTTCTGACCCGGCAGCAGTAGTGCATGCAGCTCAGGGAGGGGACCGGCTCCGTGGCGGGGCTGCGGGGGCCCAGGCAGACCGGGCAGGTGGAGGCGGGGCTCGGCGGCGGCTGAGGGTTTCGGCACTTGAGCCCAGCGGCCATGATCAGGGAGTCGGGGTCGTCGGTGTAGCGCTGCACCAGCAGGTCCACGTTCCACTTACAGTGAACCAGCAGGTGCTCGGCCCGGTCCAGGTCCAGACTCAGGGTCCCTGAAACCTGAGGGGGCCACGAGAGACATGATCACCTGTCTGACGCCTGAACACACCTGAGCCTGAGCTACAGGACCGGGGTCCTGACTCCAACCCACCTGCTGCACGGTCCTCTGCATCAGCTGACGGACCTCCTCCTGCGTCATCGTCCGGCCCATCGAGAACAGGACGGCGTCCAGAACCCCGTCCTCGAACCGGCGCGGTGCCGGCACCAGACTGCAACACACACACAAAGAAAGACCTTCAGAGCTGCAGCAGTCGTGAGGGGAGCAGCTCGTCACTTAATTATCTCCTTCCGGTATGGAAGTCGTTTTATTTTGAAAAACTTTATTCCTCAGTACTTTTGTTTTTATTTGTTTTTTTATTAATTCATGTTAAAAAAATAAAAGTTAACTGAACTTCAGAGGAAATAAAACAAATGTTCAGTCTTATCGATGTCGTCCACAGCTGCCAACACTTCTATTTAATCATTTCATCAAATTTTATTTTCCACTTGTAGAAACATCATAAATTATTACATTTCACATTTCAGACCCAACTTCACTTTTTATGTAAAATGTACAAAATGAAAACAGATCCCCAGACTCAAGATGTTCAACTCTATCAATTAATTGTTGAATTATTTTGTTGATCATGATGAACAAGTTCACATGGTCTGAACTGGACATACTCATGTTTCTCTGAGGAGCGAAGACCGATGAACTAAATTAAAAAGGTTAAAGTCGATCAAAGACGTTTCTGAAGTTGAGTGTTTTTCTGCTTCCAAAGTGATCTGACATGAACCAGTGAAGATCCCTCACTGGCTTCCCACCCATCATCATCGTCATCATCATCATCATCATCAGAGTGAGCAGCAACATACACACACACAGTCTCAGACTGTTTTACACTCGTTTGTTGTTCTACACTGTTTTTCATTTTACACTTTTACACAAATTCATTTCCTCAGATAAATAAAGTTATTTTGAAGCTGAGTGAGTTGAACACAGCAGCTGAGACGAAGCTCTACAAGTTTTTACACTTTAATTATTAAATTTCATTAGAGTCCAGATGGTGACGAACTCAAGATTCAGTATAAACACACTAATTACTACAATTATTTTTATTTGTGTTTGAGGTGATATATATATATATATATATTATATAATAGAAAATGGACCAAAGCTCAGTTTGATCAAAATTTTAACTGAAGTTAAAGTTTGATGCTTTATGAAGATAAATTCTATTCAATTAATAATCATCTTAAATATTACAAAAAAGGCAAAAGGGGCAAACAGTGTTAAAGTTTAAATCTCTTCTTTATTTTCTTTTTATAGAAAATTTAACATTTACATTTTGGCTGTTTTGGAGGAATCACAGTTTGATTCGATTCATTAATGTCGATTTAGTTTTAATGTGATTTGGGAAGTGAAGAGAGTCGGATCATGAGCAGCAGCCGCAGAGGTCAAAGGTTAAACACAGAATAAATACAAAACTGCAGCAACAAAAACTGGACTCAGATCTGGAAACTAAAATGTCCATGTTTTGGTAACGATTCATTTTACTCATCGATCAACTATTTCCATTACGTTTACTGGAGACAAATGTTATTTGGCACTAATTATAGAGGAAACAGAGGCTGGTTCAACACTTTTAACTAATATCATTCCAATTGTTTTTTCAATTCCTTTTTTCCCCAACAGTCAGTAGGAAATCTCAGAGTTCTTTCCAGGAAACGTCTGAGGAAACAATCAGGAAACGACAGACATTCAGTAACAAAACCTCGAGTGAGCAGAACCTTGAAATGAGAAACTGTGGAAACTGTGAACCGTGGTCACATGAAGACAAACAGAGACGAGATCCTTCAGCACAAGATTTAAACTGTGGGAACAGAAACAGTGAAGCAGGGAGGACATGAGGATGAGGAGGAGGAAGATGAAGACTGCTGCTCCGACACTTTTTATGAGCGAGTGAAGAAACAGGAAACAGCTAAACAAACTTAAATAACCCCTGACAGCCAGACTGAACCCTGTGTAAGGTCAGAGGTCAGAGGTCACACCTTATGTCGGCCCGGCTGTCAGCGGCGGCGTCCTTCATGATGTCAGAGCGGCTAAAGGAGAACTGGGCCTGGCCTTTCTGCGGCGTGGACGGGTCCTCGGGGAGGAACTCCACGATGTGCAGGTTCTCCTCGTTGCGGCGGATGCAGCCTTTACTGATGACGTGCATGATGCAGGAGAGCACGTCGCTGGTGCTGCAGCTGAAACGGCCGGCGCCAGGAGACCGAGACGCTTCCTGTTTCTGACACGAGTCCAGAACCTGGAGGAGACGGTCGAGACCAGAACAGACAGAGAGACGTTAGAACAAAATGTCTCTGACGTGTCCACGTGAATGTGGTTGTGTGACCGCTTCCTGTGACCTCTGACCTTGAAGACAAGGTTGTCGATGTGCATCTCCTTCTCCTGCTTCATGATGTGGACGATCAGACAGTAGATGTAGTTCCTCTTCCTCTCCAGCGTGCCAGCCGCGTCCTCGTCCACGTTCAAGTACGTCTGTCTGGGCAGGAGCTGGACCGACGCCGGGACGCCGTCCAGACTGCGAGACGCCACCTGCTGGTTCAACCTCAGTAAACCTGAGAGCAGACAAAGGCTCGGTCAGAGAGGAGGAGGAGGATGAACGACGGTGTGTGTGTGTGTGTGTGTGTGTGTGTCTGACCCTGGCTGGGATCGTCTGGCTGGCTACAGATCAGCGGCGCTCCGTCACTGATGAGCGGCAGCAGGGCGTGCAGCAGGACGGCGGCAGACAGACCGGTCACCTGCAGTAGAGCGTCCACGCGGACTTCCTGCAGAGACGCACAGAGCCGACGGTCAGTGAAGAAGATCTCAGGCTGCAGAAGCTTCAAACTGTAGGAACCACTTTTCCACTGAGGACTGAATCTGATTCTGTGTATTTAACACAGATTTAAATGTGGACTGAAGGTGTGAACCAGCTGCTGCTCATATTATAAATGTCTTACTGTGTGTGTGTGTGTGTGTGCGTGTGTGTGAGACCTCCTGGTTGTTGAACTGCAGCAGGATGAACATCTGCAGCGTGGAGACATGCAGCGTCCAGCAGCCAAACTGCAGCTCGGCGTGACCGAGCCACGTCCACTGCAGCCGCCGAGGCTTTGAGTGACTCAGACCATATATGGACTGACCTGACGGACACACAACAGGTGAGACCATCAACAGGTGAGACAATCAACACAGTGACATCCCCAAACACACCAGAAAACAAGATGTGAGGAACAATCATCACCTTAATCACTGACAGTGAAATGTCTCTCTGAGTTAAACTTAAACACAGTTAAAAGTGGAAATAAGCCTGGTTTAAGCCTGGTTTATAACAGAAATACTTTAAGCCTGGTTTGTGACTAAAATAAAACTGGTTTAACCAAAAGTTAAGTCTGGTTTATAACAGAAATCTGATGGTTTAAACCAGATTTAAGCCCAAATTAACCCTGGTTTACCAAAAAAATAAAACCAGCGTATACCAGAGTTAAGCCTGAACTAGTACCGATTATGTGAGAGTAAAACTGGGTGAACTGGGACTGACTGTGAGAGTAGAACTGGGTGAACTGGTTCAGGTAGGAGCAGAGTTCGGCTGGGAAATGTTTTGCTGGTTCGTCCAGGAAGCAGAGTGAGGACACAGCCCAGCAACGTGGAGACAAAACCAGAACCTGGACATCTGCCTCCTCCTCTGACTCCGCCCACTCCTCCTCCATCATCTACAGCAACAAGAAAAGGACAAACTGCATCAAAAATCAATCCTTTAAATGACATATGTGGTATGTGCAGGAGTTGAAGAGAAGCTAAGGAACTCCACTCAGGTAGAATCAAACACCTGATTGAATCGACCATGAGAAGGTGTGGTGGGTTTTCTCTGACCTGATCGTGCTCCTGCAGGCGGCGGTCCAGCTGCTGCAGCCTGTACAGGTGAAACTCCTGCTGCAGCTCAGCCGACTCACTCAGGTTCTTCAGCATCTGCTGAGGGAAGCGACTCGGGAAGCAGCTGCCGATATGATCGATCACGGCGGTCTCCAACCACACGTTCCCCTGAGCCAGCAGCCGGTCGCCCAGGTAGTACCTGAGGAGAGAGACGTCTTCCTGTCATACTATAACATCTTAAAAACTCCTGCTGCTGAACTCAGATCTGTTATCAGTCTGTTATCTCTCTAACTGCAGATGTGTCGTTCAGACCTGTAAAAGTGCTCGAAAGTGTTGGCGAGCTCCAGGCCCGACAGGAAGAGCATCGGCTCCAGAAACTGCTGCAGCCGCTCCAGGGTCTCCACGCTGCCGGACGCTGCGCCGCTGACCTGGATCATCTGATCGATGTACTGAGCAAAACGCTCGCTCACCTGCACACAAAGAAAACATTGTCATCACTGCACAGATCAACTAAAACCTGAGTTTAACCCGCAACCTGTACTTATCTTAAACATTAACAAGTCCAGGGTTAGGCCTAAGTTAAGCCAGAGCTGAACCTTGTTTAAGTCTTAAACCAGAGTTTAATGGTGTTGAGCAAGAGGAGTCAAACAAGACTTAAATCTGGTTTATGGCTGAGGCGTGTTTGGTTTGAAACAGAATTAAGACTGATGAAACCCTGGTGTTTGTGCATGGCTGTGAGGATGAAGGTCTGAGTTAAACCAGGCTTAATCCGGCTGTAAAGACTGACTGTGTCTGTCTGGTTCTGAGCAGTGCCAGGTTCAGAGTTATCAGGATCTATGTTCATGGTTCCGGGGATGGAGAGCTGGGGTGTGTGTTTAAACCACAGTTCATCTGGTCCTGTGGTTGAACCTGGTTTATGTCAAAATTAAGCCTGGTTCAAACTTCAGATCATCTGTAGCCTGAAGGTCAGTGTGTGAACATCCTGTCATATATTCAGACCAGATGCAGGAAAACTGGAAAAATATCTGCACATTGGTTTGAAATTTCCAAACCATTACTGGACTGAAAAAAACAGCGTTTGACCGGCAGCAGGTTTCTACAGGCAGAAACCTGATCACATCCTGTCAACACAACACAACAATACTTTTACAAAAGGTTAAATAGTTGAGAAACACTTGACAAATCCAAAAAAAATGACACATGTAGAATATTTCTCTATATTTAAAATCATGTCGTGTTGTCATGTTGGTCTGTTTTCTGATGAATCGCCGCCTTCTTTCAGCTCAGAGTTTTGAGACCAGACCAGAGACAAGCTGTCAGGACTTACGTGCATGGCTCTGAGGATGGAGAGCTGCAGCAGTGCAGCAGAGAAGCCATGTCGCAGAGCGAGGACAAACGCCGTCTGCTGCCCAAACAGCTCCTCCATAGCGTTCTTCAGCCGCAAGTACAGGGTCCGGTAACGCTCCACGAAGTCCGGCAGACTGCAGCTGGACTCCAGGAATTTCTTCACCTGAGGGGGGGTGTCAGTGATATCAGTGGTTTGCTTTTTATTCACCGAAACCATCAGGATTCAAAACTCCAGTGATATTAACGAACCAATAAACCAACAATCATGATCTCACACCTGGCGCTGTACCACCCCCTGCCAACAGAGGGCGATGCCTGCAATGCTGCTGCTGCTCTTAACTTTGGGTTTGGCGGAGGAAGCAGAAGAGGAGGAGGCTGCAGCACTGTCCTTGTTTTTACTCTCTTTTCCGTCTGAAAGTAAAATTAAAGAGGTTGATGTTCTGAGTGCAGATCGTCCTCAATGCACCAAAGCAGAAAAATGAAACGGAATGAAAACAGCAGCCATGAACTAAAGATAAAGCCGTGCCTCTGCTCTTCCTTTCCATCTGAAAAGAAATCACATCAGTGTCGTGGCTATAATGGGAACAGGAAGTCTGCAGTGAAAATAAGAGCAGTCCAAACTGAAAGAACAAGATGAAGCGTAAACGTCCTGATGACTCAGATTTGTGTGTTTGAAGCTGAATGTTTCAGTCGTTCAGACGAGGGGGAGAAAGTCAGCTGACGCCTCCTGCTAGATGTTCACATCAAAACCAGTTCAGATTCGGAGTCATTAACAACCTGAATGCAGAAGGAGGTGGAGCTGAAATGATTGACGCGTCTCTGGTTCCAGCTTCTCTAATGTGAATATTTAGCTGCTGCTAAACGTCGTCTTTAAAGCAGCGACGAATATGATTCTTCTTTTATTAAAATCATTGAGGTGAACTGAGCCTTTAATGTTTCAGTAGATATACAGACTTTAAGATGCTGCTGTGCTGTAATTGGATGATACTGTGTTACATTGTCTGGTGTTATGTGTTTATTATGTGTCTTTATATTGGCCAGCGAACGTCTCCGGGTCCAGGAGGAACAGGAAAATGTTGCTGGGGAGTAATTTTTTTTTTTTTTTTGAGCGGGGTGGGGGGCTATGCCACATCAAATACACAAAGTCTGTTTGTTCGACCCTGGAGGTCACTTCTCCTGGACTAGAGCTCTGCAGCCTCCAGACCAGAGACAGATGGATTCATGTTTTACTTTTTCTAAGTTTCAATCACTGGCCGTCTCCTGATAACATCCTGTTACACACACACACACACACACACACACACACACACACACACACACACACACACACACACACACACACGGCTGATTAAACCAAACCTGTCCGGAGCTGAGAACCACAGAGAATCAATCTTTTAGTCAAAACGTGAACTTTACTGTGAGACGCTGCAGTTTGACAGTTCACAGGTCGAACAGCAGGAGGCGACATGACGACTTCCTGTCCTCATCTGGACACATGATGACACAGAACAGAAAACAGATTCAGCAGCCGCCGCCTCTGAACACAGCTTACTTACTCTTCAGCTCTTTGCTCCTGTTGAGACCTTCTGGAAACAAAATAAACTCTTTAGACATCGAGAAGTAAAAAACTCAACAAGTGAACACGTCTGTCTGTCCACATGTTTATCATCAGCTGGCCCTCTGATGATCAGCTGGCCCTCTCATGATGGGAACAGCTACATTCTACTTTAAACAGAAATAAATACATATGAGAAAACATGTTTGACTCTGTACTGTCTTCAGGGCACAGATGCTAAAACCTTAGAACTCAAAGTGAGAGCTGTAACTGTGCTGGGGTCCCTCGTTTTGTCCTCCAGTTCTTCTCACAGGAACTATGAGAACTTTTTGACCCTGAGTTTCTCCTCCTGAGGATCTGAGCCCTGCAGACACAACTCAGGGCAAACAAACCTGACCCAGGTTCTGATTCACAGCGAGGAGACACAGACAGCACAGAGATTTACATGGCGGTTTAATGTGATGTCATGCTACTGTTGTTATGGACAGAAACCAACACGTCCAACATCAACGTGCTGAGTAAACTGTTATTTTAACACAAACTAACAAAGCGACCAGAAGACGACGAGAGCAGGAAACCGTCTGATCCTCAGTTCCACTCGCCGCCATCTGCTCCTTCACACTCACTTGATTTGACGGGCGGCTTCAGCTCCTCACTGTCCAGTCGGCTCGTGTCCACATGAACCAGCAGGTGCGTGAGACGTCTCACTCTGGAGTTAAAGATGGCCGCCCGGCTTTTACAGCGCCGGGCTGACTCGGCGTTATCCAGGTACTCACTGAGCAGCCAGGACAGAGGACTGGACACCGAGGATTCTGGGTAAACAGAGAGAGAGAGAGAGAGAGAGAGAGAGAGAGAGAGAGAGAGAGAGAGAGAGAGAGAGAGAGAGAGAGAGAGAGAGAGAGAGAGAGAGAGAGAGAGAGAGAGAGAGAGAGAGAGAGAGAGAGAGAGAGAGAGAGAGAGAGAGAGAGAGAGAGAGAGAGATTTCTTTATAATCACAGACATTAAAAAGTCCAAGTGACTGAACAAGTGCATGTGTGTGTTTCTGTGTGTGTGTGAGAGACTCTGTGTGTGTGTATGTGACTGTGTGTGTGTGTGTCTGTGTGTGTGTGTCTGTGTGTGAGTTTCTGTGTGTGTGTGACTGTGACTGTGAGTGTGTGTTTCTGTGTCTGTGAGTGTGTGTGTGTGTGTGTGTGTGTGTACCTGACAGTGTGATGCTGTGGACGATGGGGGTGATCAGAGCCTCCCAGCAGGTTCGACCCAGAGCTTCAGCTGCTTCGGCGTCCGGCAGGAAACGATCTGCAAACATCTGCTCATGTCTCAGAGCACTGTTGAGTCTGAACAAACACACACACACACACACACACAGTAAGACCTGTTCTGGGGGCAGTACTGCAGTAACAGTAGTATCAGCAGTATCACTGTGGTAGTTTTACTTGTTGAACAGCTGCAGCAGCTGAGTCTTGTCCTCCATCACCTCCTGACACCAGGTGTGGGCCTTGGTGCTGTAGAACAGGTAGGTCCGACAGCACAGCTGCTCCTTAAACACCGGCCAGAACGTCGGCTTCGGACCCAGAACCTCAAAACCATGGACCCGGGTGTCGATACCGCCCTGTTACAGAGGGGGGGGGGGGGGTCAGGACACTACAGGAGGAGATCCACCAAACAGAACCAGAGCTGAACTCAGAGTCTGACCTGCTGACACCTCTTGATCCTGATCTGGATGATGGACCAGAACCTGGTCACATTCTCCAGAAGAACCACACGGCTGGCTGAGGGGGTCACGTTCACCTGCGTGTGCGCACACGCGCACACACACACACACACACACCAGGACCAGTTTTATTAATGAGACAAACACTTCATGATGTCAGAATTAGACCTGAGAGATGTTGTTGTTTCTGAGGTTTGACCTTTGACCTCTGACATTCTACCCTCACGTCAGACACAGTCTCTTCAGAGACAGAGTGACATCACTTCCTGCTCCTACTCAATGATTAATGACATAGTTCCGGTCTCTCAGGGTCCGGTTGGTCCTGGACTAAGACTCTGACTCTGGTCTGAAGGAGCTGAAACAAAGGTCACGTGAGGTCATCGTTCTCACCGTGTTGAGCTCTGTGTTGATGTTGGTGGGGTCATCTCCTCCCAGGACCAGGATCCGGGCCGGCATGTAGCTCGAGTCCTCGCTGGCCACCAGTATGGCCAGTTGTCTGCACACACATGGTGTCAAAGGTCAGCAGCGGTGGTATCAGTATTGATCCAGGTATCGTGTTGACGGGCAGATGAGCGGTGAGTGTTACCTGATGACGACTCCTTTGTGCATGTAGATGTTGATGAAGTGTGAGCCGGTGCAGCCGTTGGACTCCCAGTACGTTTTGGGGTTCTTGTCGGTCAGTTTGTTGGCTCGATGGTGATTGGACGAAACCTCCACCTTCTCCCAGCACTTATCCTCCTTCAGCTCCACACTGGACCCTGAGCACAGCACCAGTGTCACCAGTTTAACACAAAGCAAACATCTGTTTTCTTTCCTTTATGAGGTCAGAGTGGTTCATTTAGGTCTGAGACAGAACTGAGAACAGACCTTGACAGAGATTTCTGAGGAACACGTCGAAGAAGGGGATGTTGATTGGTTGATGGCTGCGGCGATGCTCCTCGATTTGACCCAACACCATCTGACAGGAAACAAAGTAGACCAGGTAATATCAACAGGTGTTTTCCATTCTGCTTCCTCCTGTCCTCACTCCTCCATCCTGCAGCAGAGACCCTGACCCTGATGGAGGTGCTGCAGCAGAGACCCTGGCCCTGACCCTGATGGAGGTCCTCCAGCACTGACCCTGACCCTGAACCTGAACCTGATGGAGGTCCTGCAGCAGGGACCCTGACCCTGATGGAGGTCCTGCAGTAGGGACGAGGTGTCTCAGAGAAGCAGGGGAAGGAGACGGTTTACCTGGATACACCCCGCCAGGACGCTGGTGGTCATCTTCTTGTAGAGGCTGGCATACTTCTCGCAGTCGGTGATGAGGTCTCGGAGCTCGGTGACCAGCAGCAGGTTGGTGCTGTGTTTGTCCAGAGCTTTTACCAGAGCGTCTTTGGTCCCCAGACGACACATCACCACAGCGTAGTCCTTGTTCAGAGACGCCAGCCGGTACAGGAAGCGGATAAACAGCTGGACCACCTGTAGGACCAATCACAGGAGGTTAATGGCCATCGAGCGGTGGGTTGGTCTCAGTTTCCTGCCTCTGGTCTGTGAGCTCACCTCTCTGTCGTTGATGAAGGCCGTCATGGAGGAGAGGCAGGGCTCGATGCTCTCATGCCACGGCAGCACGTCCTCCTGGTAGTTATCCAGGAACTTGTTCAGGATCCTGTACAAGCAAGAAACAATCAAACGAGTTTCACCACGACAACAAGATGTCACGAAGAGGTCAGGCTGTGATTGGTCAGTACCTGAGGATGGAGAGCTGCACCGCGCGGTCGGCTCGGTGCTGCTCCATCAGACGAACCAGGTCCTGGTAGGTGTCACGACTGTGAGTCACCTGGACAGACAATCATGGTTAATGATCAATACACAGAGGCACAGCAGTGTGTGTGTGTGTGTACGTGTGTGTGTACGTGTGTGTACGTACCTGGCTGCGTTCCTCCTCCAGCTGTGAGGTGTCGTCACACAGCAGCTGCTCCAGAGTCTGGATCACCTCCTTCGTGGCCGTCAGCTCCTTCAGACTCACAACCAACATCTGCAGCTCCGTGTCCTTAAAGTCCAGCTGCTCGTGACTCTCTGAGGAGACAACACACACACACACACAACAACAACACACATACACACCAACACAGTCAACACAACAGGTACAACACAGGGGAAAGGAAAGTGAGTGTTTCCAGATGATTTTGACATTTTATTAGAGAAACAATTTATCAACTGATTGAGAAAACAATCGTCAGATTCGTCGACAGTTTAAATGATCATCAGATGGTTGGTTTGTTTTGTGTGTTTTGTGAGTTTTGTGTGTTTTGTGTGTTTTGTGAGACCCTGGTGTCAGCTCAGTGTCTGACCGTGTTCGTGTTCAGGTCACATTCAGGGTCATCAGTCGTACCTTTGCTCTCCAGCTTGTGCACCATGGAGATGTGGTTGAGGGCGATGATGGCAAGCATGGTCTCCGCCCGGGTCAGAGTCAGACACTTTTTGAGGACGGTGGTGACATCACAGGCCACCAGCTGCTCCGCCAGACTCTTATGGTTGGAGATGAGCATGATGATGACCAGCAGGCCGTTACGCACCGACAGCATGCAGCTGCACAGAGGATCAATCGTCAGTACACGGGACGCAGACAATCAGAGACAGAAAAACCTGAACCAGGAGCCGGCGGTTACCCCTTGGTCTTGAGCATGAGGTCGATGGCGGCGGGGATGGCTCCCAGCAGCCCTCTGGAGCCTTCAGGCGTGGCTGAGCCGATGCTGGCGAAGATCTCCAGCATCATCTGGGTGCCGGACTCCGACAGGGGGAGACTGCTGCCAACGCTGCGGAGGTCGTGTTTACTGGCTCCAGTGATGACCTTCAGAGTCTGACGGGAGGAAACACAGGTCGTAACTGAGGCTGCGACACGTCTGTGGTGTGTGTGACATCAGGATGCGTGGGGAGTGTCCTCACCGCGAGCGCCAGCTGCTGAACGTGTGTGACAGAGGAGAACTCCTGCATGCAGGACAGGATGGCCTTGACTCCGCCCTCAGTGGCGAAGGACACCCTCCACTCGTACTTGAGCATGAGGAGGTGGGTGAGTCTCAGCGTGCTGATCACCACGTCTTTAGAGGAGGAGCCCAGCAGCTCCACCAGCAGCTTCAGCACCTTGTCCCTGTCAGAGGAACAACGTTAGGGTCTGTTAAAGGCTGCACCCCCCCAACCCCCGACCCCTACCTCTGTGCTGGTCTCTCACCGTATGGTCTGAGCAGAGTCGCTCCTCATGGAGTTTTTCTCCTGGGCTCCCTTCTCCTCCAGCAGCCTGGTGATGAAGAGGACGCCGGCCAGCTGCTGGGCCTGGTCTGAGCCCGACCCCCCCTTCTTCAGGATGTCCACAACCTCCCCCAGCTTCTCCAGTGCCGTCTTCTTCCCCTGGACCCGCGGGTTGTTGAACACTGCAGGGAGGACAGGAGTCAGTGCTCAGTTTCATCTGATGGGACCAGAAACAAACTGAGGTTAAACTGTCCAATCACAGCGAGACATTCTCCCACAATATTTAACCTAGAAATAAAAAACTGCATGAATTCTGGTTGTAAACACCAGGTCTGCGTCATGATGTCACACATCTGTGAGGTCACATGATATCGTCAGAGCTTCCTCTTGTTTTATCAGGACAGGTTTAGTGTCTCCTGAAGAGAAAATGTGTCAGAACACTGAAAACTTCCTTCAGTCTTCAGCTGAGACACCGCAGCGCCCCCCTCTGGACACCTGTGCCCCGACACCCCCTCACCTTTCATCTTGTCCTCCAGGTCGTCGGGGTATTTGCTGTCATCCTCTGTCGGCAGCTCGCTCTCCGTCTCCGAGCAGCTGATGCCTGAATCGACGGGACTCTCCTTCTTTGCTTTCTTAGAGACGGAGCCCATCGCTGAGGAAGAGCAGGCTGAAGCAGCTGATGAAGACGAGGAGCTCTGTGTGCCTCCTGCCCCTGTTCCCCCTCCCCCTCCTGCTCCTGCTCCTCCTCCTCCTCCTCCCAGCCCTGACGACCCCAGGGAGCTCTCAGCTGGAAAACAAACAGTGAGACACTGAGGCGGCTTCACAGACTCAGAGGCTTTGTGTCTGACGGTGGATCTGTCCTCACCCAGCAGCTCTTCATCCTCCAGACATCCTCCTCCTCTCCTCAGGTAGTGTTTGGAGAAGGCGTGGGAGCAGAGCAGGTCGCTCAGGCACGACGACGGCAGCTTCTGCTTCAGGTAGTGCAGGAGCTTCTTGGCCACGTCTCCGGGGACAGAGAGGCCGATCAGAGACGAGTCATCCAGGTCTCCATCCTGGACCAGGGGGGCAGCGTGTTAACATGGACCTGGTCTCTGGAACCGGGGGGGGGGTTATAGGGACCTGGTCTCTGGAACCAGGTTTCTAATCAGCACTAACCAGACATTTATAAGTACTCTGGATGTGCCGAATGAGTAAATGTGAGGGGGAAGGACAGGAGAAACCCCTGAGAGAGAGGCTTGGAGATTATGAGGATTTTCTCTGTGAGACTGAGCAAAGAGAAACTACGACTGTGACATCAGAACAGAGTGTTGACCCGGCCTCAGTTTCCCAGCATGCCTCCTGGTCTGTGTGTCTCAGTGTGTGTGTCTCTGTGTGTGTGTGTCTGTGTGTGTGTGTGTGTGTGTCTGTGTGTGTCTCTCTGTGTCTCTCTCTCTCTGTGTGTCTGTGTGTGCGTTACCTGGTCGTCCAGGCTCAGCAGCAGGATGCCGTTCACCTCCTGCTGCTGTTTGGGCTCCAGCTTCTTGATGAAGAAGAGGATCTCCCACCACTCCGCCCTGCTCAGAGCCGCCGGCTCCACCGGCAGACCCTCCGACAGGTAGGGCAGAGAGTAGAGGCCGCCGGGGGGCTTCGAGAAGAAGGTCTGACTCACTGAGGGAGGAGAGGACCAGATGTAGAGGGAGAAACTCTTTCAGACAGGTACGCGGAGGTGAGAAGTCAGGTCTTACCGGCGGTGAGTTTGAGCGTCTCCGTGAGGGACGAGGCTTTCTCCTGCGTCTCCTTCTCGGCCTGACTGCTGCTGCTGCTGCCCAGGATCTCCACCATGTGCCAGTGGACCCAGTAGGTCCTGGACAGGGAGTTCCAGTACACCTGAACACCACACACACAGGGAAGGTCAGCTCAGAGTCTGACACCGTTTCTGCACCATCTGCTTTTGTAAAAAGCTTTCTGTAGGAGTCCAGACCGCCTGGACCCGCGTCCTCACCTGAACAGGTGGCGAGCCGTCGTTGCTGTAGCGAAACTCTCCTTCGTCGCCGGCGCTCACCTCCTCGTAGTCCTCCAGCATGCGGACCATCATGCCGCTCTTCAGGTTGTCCTGGACATACTCCACGTAGGCTGAGCGGCTGGCGAAGTCGGAGCGCGTTTTGAATCCGTTTCCTGTTTTCTTTTTCGGTGGTGTAGCGGCAGGCGCAGCGACAGCAGAGCTGACCGGGAGGACGACGGGGGAGGTGCAGAATCGAGGCTGGAAGATGGACCTGAGGATGGGGCGGGACGCCTCCTCCGCCTGCTCGTCCCCACAGACGCCACCTCCGGGGTGGTGGGAGGAGCCGTCGGGGGGCTGGCGGTTCCGGTCCCAGCCCATCACCCGGACCAGCTCCGAGATCAGGTTGGCCATGGCCATGGTGAAGTCGAACTCCCGCTGGACCCGGAGGTGCTCCGTCTGGTGAGCGGTGCTGGAGGAGGAGGTGGAGGCAGGGGAGGGGCTGGCGTCCTGTCTATCAGAGGTGGAGTCGGCCCCCGCAGTGTTGAGTTTGTCCATCAAAGACGTGACGCACAGGTAACGTTTGACCAGAGAGAAGAGCAGTTTCCCAGGAATCTGAGCAAGACAGGAAATAAATCAATCAATAAATCAACTAAATGTTTCAAATGTTCAGCTCAGAGTCGTTGTTTAAACTTTCCTGTCTTTACTGTGAGCTGCTGACTTCCCTTCATCACATCAGCTGTGGACAAACTGTCTCAGCAGACCTGGGTCTGATCAGGGTCTGATCAGAACCTGATCAGGGTCTGATCAGGGTCCTACTGAGCGTGTGCAGACACAGAGTGTGTTTGTTAAACGTAGATTAAATATCTGCTTTACAATAATCATTCATCTCACACACTAAAATACTGAAGCTCATGACTCAAAACTATAATGTTTATGAATTAAATATAAAATGAATCAAAGTTCAGTCGCCTACGACTGAAGATGTCTCACTCTGTTGGATTTGTTAAAGTTGTTGCTAAAGAAACAAACTGGTCCAGTTTCTGACAGAATCAACATTAATCAGCTGATGTTTGTTTTTTTTAACCAAACACTGTTGTAACAGTAAAAAGAGAAAAATCTGAGACAACTGAAAATAAAATCATCTGCATCCATGTATGAAATGATTTATAATTTGGTGAAGTGGCACTTTAAGACTTAACTTCAGGGTTATGGCTCAGGTCAAAGGTCAGGGTTTACCTGAGGCAGGTGAATCCCCTCGAAGGAGATGCCGTGCTCCTCTGAGGACGTGGTCTCGGCGAACAGCTCCAGCAGAGTGTAGCGGTTGTCAAAGTCCATGTGCTGCTCGATGCCGTCCTGCTGACTGAGAGACAGCAGGACGTAGGCTCGACTTCCTGCAGAGGACACAGGACAGTCTGTCACACCTGGACGGCTTCACGTCTCTGTCCTCACAGTTTGTGTGACAAAGATAAACCTGAATCAGCAAACACTTCACACTGTGAAACACAACACAACATCCTAATGTGCATCATATTAAATAAATAAAGCTTTTACAAGGTTTTTTATTATGTACAGGTCCAGTGGGAGGTCAGAGGTCACAGCACATCAGGGACCAAGACAGTTTCAGTTTAGGATCCACTGTGTGGTGGACGGACCTCATTTCACTGCTGAACCTCAACATGTGACAAAAAACTTTGTACTGCTGTTCATCATCAGTATCGTTTATTCCTGAAACATCAAATACAACTATATAATTATGTGTTATTGAAAAAAAACTATTGAAACATCAAATACAATCATATAAATATATTATAAAAAAAGTGATGATATCATTTATCACATTTTGGGTCTCCCAGACCCAGTGGACCTGAGCTGAGCCTGAACTCATCGCTCCTTCAGTCTGGAGGAAAAACTGAAGCCTTCATTTGTTCATTGGTTCAACCAAAAGTGCAAAAATCCTTAAAACTACCAACTAATATTTTGTTGTATTTTGTGTTTTGTTGTGTTTGTTTGCAGTGAGAGTTGACAAAGAATCAAATCTTCTCTTCTGAAGCTGAAACCTGAAAATATTTGGTAATTTTCTCACTTCCTGTTTGAAAAACAACTGAAATCAATTAATCAATAACCAGAGTCAACAGCATCACCTCAGTTGAGCCTGATAACAGATCACATGTTCAGCACAGGAGCAGGACTGAACAAACTGTCACTGCTCCGTGTTCTCACCTGAGTGATTGATCGCTGTGATCAGGTCTCAGGACACATGTTAATACCGGGTGAGGCAGCACTGACAGAGACTAGATAAAAGCAGTGAGGTCTCACTCACACGCTTTCTACAGAACACAATAACTGAGCGGCACATTCAGACTTTCAGACTGTGCAGAATATGGCCAAAAGTATGTAGACGGCGAGGATCTGTTTTCTGGTTTGAGTTTAATATTAGACAGTTGTGTTTGTCTCTTTCCTGCTTTAACATCACAAACTACAAAACCAGGAGCTAAAAGAGACTAAAAAGAGTTCAGTCATGTGACCCACTGTTCATCCCATTCAACATTAAAGGATGCAGCTTTACAGCCTCTACAGTGCAGAGACAGTGTGAACGCCAGGCAGCATCAACAGAGATGCTGTGATCTGCCTGTTACAGGTGCAGGTGAGTCAGACGTCCTGTTCTGTAGAAATACAGCAATTCAAAGAGAAAACTCCTCCTCTTTTACTCCACAGCCACTGGAGACCCAGCAGTTTCATTTCACTGTAAACGTGTCCACACCCCTGGTTTCAGTTTTCCCTCTCTGGCCGAGGCAGCGACAGAGTCAAAGTCTCTGGAAACTGAATGAACCAAATGGACTCTGGACTTCCTCTGTGAGATGATTCAAACACTCACACAGGAAGGAAGAATGAGTCTTTAAGTCTGTGGTTTAACTCCGCCTCCTCCTCCACTGTTCCTTCAGTTCCTTATTTATTCTGCCCTGCACTTATTTATGAACATTTAGAGAGAAGATTGTTGCTGCTGAGTTTTTCTTCCTGTGGAACCTGAATCTTTGCTCTGAAGATAAAGTCTGAACGAGCTGATGTTCTGCACCTGCGACCTGCTCTGGATTTTCATTTTCAGTCTGTCGGCAGCTGCTTGTTCAGCTTCAGCTGATGATGAATGAGCCGATTCTTCGTCTCCTTGTTGCTAAGAAACACAAAAGGAAAACAAAGCCCTCTTTGCGAGGACGATGATGTAATTTCCTGCTAAACAGGGGACAGTCCCGACCTCTGTCTCAATCTGACCAAATTCCTGTTTGGTCCAGTTTGTCTCAGATGACGGAGACAAAAATGAACCGATTCCAGTGTTTCCCACAGACCAGGCAGCAATCTGTGGTGCTCCACTGACACCGTTGGGGGAATCGAGTGTCACAGTGTCGTGGCGCTCGGTGGAGTCAGTCATTGTATGCAGAGTGTCTGCAGACGAGTGTGTGTGCATGCACCAGTGATGTGCTGGTTGATTTTCCCACGCACCGCTGGCATATGCGCGCTTGTCTGTGTGTGTGTGCATGTGTTCGTGTGTGTCCATGTGTGTCCGAGAATGACAGAGAAAGAGCACTATGCGGAGATGAATGAACGGAACGATATTACGTTGAGAGCATAGACTAGAGGGAAAACAAGAACAACAACAACGGGAAAAAAAAGAAATAAAAAACAGAATCATTCTGTGGCGGTGCGCCACAGAATGGTCTATGTATGGGAAACATTGGATTCAGGTTCCAATAAACTTCAGTCGCCACAGTTAAATGAGCTGAACGTCTGGACTTCACCTGAGAGGCTAACAGGACGTCAGTCAGTGATCCGGTCTGTCCAAATCCACTGTCCAGTCCACATGAGGACTCAAGTGGACTTTGAGGTGCAGGTATTTTTTTATACTGCACAGACAGAACAGGAACGGGTCTGATCTCTGTTTGGATCCTCAGCTGAGGGTCCAGCGTTAACGCTCCTATGAAAAACAGCAGAGCTGAACGTCTCAGGAGTCAGAACCACTCAGACACCAGAGTCAGACATGTCAGTTCATCGCCATGGAAACACGTGAGGTCTCGTCTCGCAGCTCGTTTCATCTCCTCGCAGACTGGACGTAATGACAGTGAACACATCACTAAACCTGTCTGAGTCACAAACGTCCACAAGTCCAGAGGCCGGAGGGTTGGACTCTGGTTTCTGTTGTGAGATCAGCACCATCAGGTTCTGACTGGAGGTCACGTGGTTCAGGACTCTCAGGGTGGAGCTGGTCTGTGCCTCAGCTTGTGTGGATCATAATTTAACAATGAAAGAGAGTGCGATCACCTGGCAACACAACAAATCAATAAATACATAACAAGCGTATTGATCAGAGCACAGGTGGAGTATTGATACCGATCAGCAGCCAACACTGAGCTGCTGCTTCAAAATAAATGTGTTGAACAGAGGATCTCTGCAGCTCCACCAGCTCCACCCTCCCATCCAATCACACGCAGACTCTCTGCTCAGCTGATTTCCCATTGGTCTAATTTTCTCCAGCGACCTCTCCCTGTGTTTCCTGATGGTGACACTGACAGAATTAAAACAGCATCTGAATCAGAGTGAGACCTCTCCTCTGGTTAACCATGTGTCTGCTCTGTGTGATGTAGATCTATAACAAGGCTGGTGTCTGTGTTTCCGGCCCGCAGCCCTGATGACTCATGGGAAAAACTCTCAGCTGGTCCTCGCCCAGGATTTTCTCCACGTGTGACCAACAGACAGGCAGCGACAGAGCCGAGGAACCAGGAAGAAGAAATTAGGTTTCTTTTAAAAAGTAGTTTCAGCTTCAGACACATGATGCAGCTCCGATCACAGCTGAGTGTGAGTCTGCACAGTGGCAACAGCTTTTAACACACCGTTACTGTCAGTCTCAACTATCTGACAACAGACACACAAAGGGAAGTCGTGACCGTGATAGAGAGACGGACGAAAAAAATAAAGTTCAAACCCTGAACCGAGACTTTCCACAGTCACATCTTTTTATTAATCTCCACCACAGATGTGTTTTTCTGCTACAGTGCAAAGACAAAGGTTCTGAGAACAGGCAAGAATCTCAGGTTTCTGTGACCAAACAAGACTGCAGGTCTGTTCTGGTCCGTGCTGGACTCAGTCTTCACACAACCTGGACTCCAAGTCTCCTGATTCAATCTGTGGCTCAGTTAAACAGTTTCATTACAAACATGAGGTCAAGCAGGGTCCACCAAGCCCTTGAACACAGAGCATCTGCTGATCCTGAGTCTACTTTGATACCTGACCCACTGAACAGCTGCAGACACTAAACCTGACACAACTATTTATCACGAGTGACTTGATCCACAGTCTAAGGTCCTGATTCAGGACTGAGCCAATCAGTTTAAATGATTGCTGTGATATGAAGCAGTTTCACTCGCTCAGTCACAGAGTGACGCCTCTCATACGTCAACAATCTTTGGCTGAGTGCAGGCACACAAACACTGTTGTGCTGAATTCATCAGTGGCTGATGAACACAATGAGCTGAAGGTTTTCTCACTCAGCTGTGATGAGAAGAGAGAAGAGATTTGTTTCATCACGACAGTCAATCACCTGTCGCCAATAAACTTTCCCATTGATTAAGAACAGGAGCTGCAGCCGCAGGTGGCTGAGGTGGAGCTCAGTTAGAGCTACGCCCTGATTGGCCCTGACACTGTTTCGGAGCGCAGACACCCGAGACCAGACCCCTGTGCAGGCTTCAGGCCCTTTGGACCTGGTTATCCAACACACAGAGAACAGCTGAGGAGGTGAGGACGTCTCCACAGGTTCATCCCCTGAAGCCTGAACATGACCTGCAGTGCAGCTGCAGAGACTCTGCTGCAGAGAGGACACTGCTCCGGAGGTCTGTCAGTCCTGAACTCATTGCAGACCTGCACAGCTTCAGGACTTCAGTCTCACAGCTGGTTTCTCGCAGTGCTGCTGGACCACGGTGGACGACAGAGACCACATCAGTCTGAGACGTGCACAGCATCAGACATCAAGCTGCTTCTGTCTGATGTAACAGGTTTCAAATGAAAACAGTAGAAGCTTTAGCTTAGCTTTAACCTTGTGTGTGTGTGTGTGTGTGTATACATATACTGTATTATTGTGCAGGAGCCTTGGAAGCAGCTGTGTGAACAAAGTCAATAAAGTTTTCTGTTACCTGCATCATGAGAGGCCAGCGCTCGCAGCATCTTCCCGGCACTGCGTCTGGTCTGCGTCTCCTTGTTGCACAGCAGCTCCATCAGCAAGTTGAGGGCGCCCGTCTCCTTGAAGACGCCGACCAGCGAGCCGATGCTGGCGTAGGCGCTCAGCACGTGGATGGTGTGAGTGATGCTGATGGAGAAGTCGCTCTTCTTGGCCATCTGCTTCCGGGCTCGACGCACCAGGTTCTTCACATCCTCCTTCATGTCCGACAGCTCCACCTCGTCGAAGGTGACGTCCGCCGGGAACTCGCCGCCACTCCTCTGGCCTCCGTCTGCTGTCTCGCCACCCTGATGCTTCTCCTGCGGCTGCAGGGCGCGCTGTGAGTCTGTTTTCCTTTTGCCCAGCAGGGTGGGGCAGTTGGCGTACACATCCTCCGTCGACATCCACATCAAGATATTCTCCGGTTTGGTTTCTCCTGACGTGGAGCTGCTCGACCCGCCCACCCCGGAGCTGCCGCCGCCTGTCCCGCCTGCCTCGCTGGCCCCACCCATGGAGCTGGAACCGTCATCGATGGTGACGAGGCACCAGCGAATCAGGTACTCAGTCTGGCCGTCGTGTGTGCGCCGCTGGCGGATCAGCTCCTCGGGATACGCCTGCAGCCTCGGGCCGAGCTGGACCAGCAGGTTCCCATTGCGGCGTTCGCCAACCATGGTTGCTGAGGAGACATCAAAGGACACATCAGAGAAGGAGACATCAAAAGGAGGAGACAGAGCAGGAAATATCAGAGGACATAGAGCAGGAGACATCATAGTAGGAGACATCTGAGGACACATCAGAGTAGGAAACATAAGAGGACACAGAGCAGGAGACAGAAGAGGAAAGAGGAGATGACATACTAATATGTCTGCTAATAAAGATAGAGATTAATTATTTGAGACTCTTGAAAATCAGTTTCTTTGGGAGTTGTGATTCTACCTCCACCTGTTAAACTCTGGTCCACAGGTTGTTTCAAACACCTCCACCACCAGCTGTCACACAAACTACAGGTGAATGAACCTTCCACGACTCACTGGTGGTGACTTCAGAGTCTGAGTCTCCAACACATCGGCTCCTGTCACTTTGTCTTTCTTCAGCCTACATTTTATAAAATACACCTCATAAGATCCAAAAAATACCCGCATCCTGTAACATTTAGACAGTTTAAACATCCTCAGTCTGCATCAGAAACAGCTGCATTTAGTTTCATGTCCTCTCCTCCCAGCTTCCAGCTCAGCACGGGACAACCAGGGATCTGGACACTGAACTTAAGTCCTGTCATCTGGTGAAACACTGGTTCACAGCTGCAGTGTTTGGTCGGATACGACATCCTGGTGGTTCACACTGTAAATTCAGGTTTTCATTTTCGGTTTGCAGACCCACGGTTCCTCTTTCCGGCCGCTTTCCGGCGTCTTGGCTCTGTGAAGGCTGAGAAGCGTGAGCTGCTGCTGGGCGTGTTGGCCACCGTCAGCAGGGCTCCGTCTAATACCTGGTCAAACTCTGTGACTACTGTTTATAAGTAGCCGAAACCACACACAAGAGCAATGACACCACACACTTTTATTCATTAAACACTAACGTAACTATTACTGACATTACTAGTGACTACTGACGCAGTTAGCTTGCTAAGGGTTATGTAGTTGGTCATTCTCAGCAAATAGCCCTGCCGTGATGTGGTAACGTTACCTGAACGCAACAGATAAGCTAACCACAGCTGCTAATGTTAGCAGGCTCCTCCTCTGAGTTTTCAGGTCACATTAGTCGATAACTTCTGCGCACTTTAACAGAATAAACACGCCTTTATCTCGCTGGATGGTTAACTACTTAACTAGTTCACATAATCGACTTGTTTCTTGGTTAAGTCGTTAATGATAGCTAGCCATATGCACGCCGTCCAGAGAACGTCACACCAAAGTCCATTTCAAAATTTTCAGATTTTAGGTGACGTTGTCTGAGTCACAATAAGTTATCATTTGAACCACAGTTGAGACCAGTTGGGGATTTATGAAGGATCTTTGGGTAAACTCGGCACGTACACGCGACACAAACTGCACTTAATCGAGATAAAAAGTCAACTTCTGTACTTTAGGTCACCTTCTGCGTTCCGACGCCAACATTATTTGATGAGACAATATCGTTAAAAAACTGTTTTAAAAGTTAATCCTCTATTGGATTAAGTGTCGTTTGAATGGTTGGGTGTATCCCGAATTTAAGTGTGTATTCAGTCTACTTGTAAAAGATCTAAAATACAGTGTTAGGGTTTATATATTTTTGTTTTTAAGTATAACTGTGCTTAATTAGCGGGTGTTGAAACTCAGTTTGGTGTCACTCCCACGGTACAAGCGTTCGGCACATCCCGGGGCGAACTGTGCACAGTAACTGGATGTCAGCGCTGAGGAGCCGGGGTGGGCCTGCCCAGCTATCCGCCCGGGTCGGACAGGAAAGCGGCTAAGCTGACACACACTCCGGCCCGAAGAAACTGCTCCAGGGCAGGTGAGTGCGGCTTACCTGCCGTGTCACAGACTTTCCCCTTGGTTACTGTCTTCCCCCTCAAGCGCTGTTTTCTTTTCCGCCCTAACGTGTCGTTTCCCAGCCTGCTAGTGTTTGTTTTCTCGCTGTCCACCGGAGGTTCGTGCTGCTGGATGCGCATTTGCGCACAGTGACAGGAACAGCATCACGAACGACTTCTTCTTCTGCGTCTACTTCTTATTTTTTCTTCTTCGTCGTGTTTATTGGCGGATCATAAACCACTATAAAACGTGCATAGCGCCCCCTGCTGTATCCGCTCATATGAAAACTGTGGAAGCATCCAATGATTTTTCTGATTTACAGACGTGTAGCATCTTTACCGGGATAATCTCACATCTCAAGTTAACTGGGATCAAATTTGGAATTTAGCTTCCATTTATTTACATAATTTAATATTTTCTGCACTTTTCTTCTCCCCTGTGACACTAAATCCTCATTGTTATGTATTATTTGTGATGTATTGCATTATTATTATTGCATACATTATTAAGTTGATTAATCAATTAGTCAACTGACAGTAACTCAATTGGGAACAGTTTTGATAAACACATTTTGATTCACATGTGAACATTTGCCAGTTTTCAGTGACAATAAACATCTGGTGATTTCCAACAAAAAAGTTCTCAATTTGAATATGTTAATATGATGTTTTTCACTATTTTTTTTCTGACAATTTATTCACTGAGTAAATCCTGACAGCAGCCGTTTGTGGAGGTGCAGTGATGTGTCCTGACCAGCAGAGAGCGCGGATGTTTTACCGATGAACCAGAGCTGGGCAGGACTTGAGTTTCTTTCAATTAAAGATCATAATACTCAGATCTCTGATTGATCCTTGATTGGTTTAATACAACCAGATGAAATAAGTGGGTAACGGCAACATCAACAGGGGCCAAAGGCCTCTGCTCCAAACCCCTTCAACTCAAATATCAGATATCAGAGATAAATATATTTTATTTAAAGCTCCACAGTCTAAAGGTAGATGTCCATGTGATTATAAAGCAGGTCTAGGTTCTATATTAATACTGTGAAAGTATCAAAGCCTCAGTCCACAGAGAAATGCACACAGCCTGTATTCAGAAACTGAGCCTTAAAACCAGCCGTCAGGACTTCTGGAACTTTGTGATGTCACAACAAAGCAGTTTTTCTCATGAATGTCCCATAACTGATCTATAAAACATGAGTAAATTACATATCAACCAGTCACAGATTTTAAAGCCTTTATAAATGCAGCCACATCAGACAGTGGTGCCAATATTTAGTAAATAGAAACAAAAGTCTGTAGTTAATGAGTGAAAAATCAAGATCAGGGCTGAATGTTGAAGCCTGTGATCAGGTGAAGAGTCAGAGTATTTTCATTTCAGTTCATCATGAAGCGCTGAGGGGATTTAGGACCATGGGGAGGAAATCTCTGTCGCTATTCATCATGTATACACACACACACACACACACACACACACACACACACAACCTCCTCTGTATTCAGTGCACATGCCTCCTCCGTCGTGTAGAAACCCTCCACAGTCTGTACACTAATAGTAGCCGATGCTCTCTCTCTCTCTCTCTCCCTCCCTCCTCCTCTTCTTCTCCATCACTTCTCTGCAGGAGAATCATCCTCCGACCAGACGGACACCTGCCTGTCCGCCTGCTTCTGTCCTCTCTCGGCTCTCTGTGCTGGACCATCACTCCGGGACTCTTTAAGCTCTCTACGCGGCCCAGGGCGCACTAAGGGCGGCAGGAGAACGGAGGAGGGGTCGGTGTGTGGACGGATGGACGGATGGATGCAGGGTCTCGTGTCTCACCTTGGGAGGTGAGTTTGTGTGCACGCGTGTGTGCGTTTGTCCTCTCGTGATCACGGGACACGACGAGCATCACCGGGATGACGTCAGAGCCGGTGACACTGTCGGTATTCAGGTTCACAGGTTTACAGGGAGCCGTGATGAGGTTTTACCCCATAGATCTATGGGCTGTAAATGTCCGTGTGTGTGTGTGTGTGTTGGGGGGGCGCTCAGCTTTATTATTAATGTGCCTGGATTATTTTATATTTTATTAGGTCGTTGGAGACATTCAACACAAAAACACTGAAACACACAAATATGATGAAAATAACATCTACTGCAGCAGAGAACGGCAGATACAGTAACATCCTAATCAACTGCACCAATACCACAGTCAACACTGTGGAAATATAAAGAATAAAGGTAGAAAGAATTCATTATTATATTATAGGAATATTCTGAATTCATTTGGGAGAATATCATAAAGTCAGTGGTGGAATGTAACTGAGTACATTTACTCTGTACTGTACCTGAGTACAAATCTGAGGTACTTGTACTTTCCTGTCATCTTTCCTTTTCATGTTTCTTTGACAGCTGCAAGAGTTTCACACATCAAACATATGAAGAGTTTATTAATTATATAAAATCAGTTAATATGAGTTCAGCTGAAATGTGTCCGTTTGCTAACTGACCTCAGTAAAAATACCAAATATTTCCTGTTTCCTTTTTGAAGTTTGGACCAAACAAACACTGAAGGTTTCACTTCGGGCTCAGAGTCACTGTGACGACGTTTCAATCTTCAGTGAATTCATCAAGAAAATAATCAGCTGCTTAATCAATAATAAAAATAATCATTAGCTGCAGAAAAAGTTCAAAATTAACTTCATATCAACCAGGTGTAGAGGACCTCCTGCCCCCTCCCTCACTGAACTCAACCTGGACACGTCTGCATCAATGTCAAATTACTTCCTGTAGTTACAGTACCACAGTAAAAGTACTTCATTGTGCAGTAAACCTGTCATTTTACTGTTGTAGCTGCTTTACTTGCTTCATATACACTGAGATAATTTAGTCCACTGGTTCCCAACCTATGGGCTGGGCCCCTCCAAACGGTCACTGGATAAGCATGAGGGGTCATCAGATGATTCATGGATGAAGATCTGATTCACTGATCTGGATTCAGTTTCTCTGGACCTGAATCTTAGATTTTTAAAATGATTCAATACTTTTTCCTCTTTGTGCTTTAAATATTTATTAAAATGAAACATGAGAGAAGTTTGTCTCTCGGTGCTGTATTTTACAGGATTAGCACCAACAGTTGTCTGTAAACATGAGCCACAGGTATAAAGTAGCTTAAAATGGAAATACTTGAAAACTCTACAGACGTAGTTGAGTAAAGTAGCACTTAGTTACTTTCCCCCACAGGTACAGGTGTGGAGGACGGACGACCCGCAGGATATTTTAAAGTCCTGATGGTTTTAACAGATGTGTAATGTTTATTAACATTCACAGTGTTTCTGGTGAATAAAGTTCACACACACACACACACATACTTGTACTTCTATCTAACCCTGACCCTGACCTTAACCTAAACCTAATTCTAACCATAACTCTAAAACCAAGTCTTAACCCTCAACATGTGATTTGAAGGTGTCTCAAAAAGTGAGGACCGGCCAAAATGTCCTCACTTTCCCAAAATGTCCTCACTCTGTTAGTAAAATACTTTTTTTGGTCCTTACTATGTAGCAAGTACAAGTACACACACACACACACACACACACACTCATGTTTCCAAACACAGTTCATGTGCGTGCCTAAGTGTGTGTGTGTGTGTGTGAAAATCTCTCTGCTGGTGCGTTCAAGAACACTCTGACATCTGAGGTTTGAGAGGCAGAAACCTTTTCATGAACAGAAACATTAACAGTCTGTGGCCCGGTAGTCGAGTGGTTAGGGCGCGTACCATGTTGAGCGTAAGACGCTCTTGGCAGGCAGTTGCTGGTTCGACTCCCGACCAGCTCGACTCTTTCCTGCATGTCATTCCCCTCTCTCCACCCCCTTTCCTGTCAGTCTCCACTAAGCTATAATAAAGGCATAAAATGCCCCCCCCCAAAAAAAACAGTCTGTTTGTGTCCTTGAACGCACCAACAAACAACTGTGATGTTGGATCCGTCTGCAGCTGAGTTTCTGTAGGAAAATGAACTGAAACGAACGTCAGTCATCCATGTTAACCCTGAGACTACAAACTGAACAATAAAGAGACAGTAAACTGGATTTAAATGGTTAATTATGAATGTTGTCTTCATTAAGATCAGCCGTGATCAGCTCCTGTCTGCAGTGAATCATGATTAACGCGGGTTAATGTGGCTGCACTTCGGTCCACAGCTGCTGGACTGTGACGTTCATGTTCCCCTCAGGATGAACCCCCCCCTCACCCCTCACCAGCTGCTGCTGATTTACCTGAGCTCACCTGTAATCATCATTCTTTATAAAGCTCAGTTCAGAGGATGAAACACGATCAGACAAACAATAAGATGCAGTGAAGAAGAAATGAAACGTTTGTTTGTGTTTTTCAGGAGAGTTCAGCCTGCGATGCCTGACCTCTGACCTCTGACCCCTCTGAGAGACGCCTCTGAGGAGGAGCAACCAGGAGGAGGGATGGAGGGAGGAGGAGAGGAAGAGAGCCGAGGGGAGGAGGCAGAAATCTCCTCCAAACTGGGGAGAGCCTCACTGAGAGGCGGAGGTGGGGGGGGTAACCGCAGACAAAATGGCCTCATCAACACCCACAGACTGGGGGTGGAGCCTCGGGATGCGCTGCTGTCAGTGTACTCTGCTCCTCAATACCAAGGTCATGTGGTGGTGAACACCTCCCCTCAGCAGGAGCACGGTGGGGGTCCTCCTCAGCTCCTGAACCCCAGCGCTCTCCTCCCCCACCAGGCGGTGTCAGACCCCCGCCTCAGGCCGGCCCCCGGCCTTCTCCTGTGCCCAGAGAGCATCCTGCGGGCGTGGGGGGAGGCTGGGGGAGGTGACTGCTGCGAGACCACCTTCATCGAGGGGCTGGGTCCCGACGCCTCCTCCCCCGCCCCTGCAGCCACCTCGAAGGAGGCGCTGCTGTTCGCTGACGGGAAGTTTCCGGACTTTTCTGGAGAAGAAGCAAAGATTCACACGCTGTCGTACGACATCGACGACGAGGACGAGTTCCAGGAGCTGGAGGTGAAAACCACGACGGTTTGGTCTTTTTATGTTGCCGCTGTTTGAATGTTTCATTGAGTGAAGTGAACATGAGTCTGGAGGCTGGGGCAGTTTCATCTGAGCACACACCTGTTCTCAGGTCAGTTTGTACTGAGCTCTGCAGAGTTACCGCCCCGCCCACAGACTCCCACCAGGTCCCGCGCCCTCCCTCTAACACAGGAAGTGAAAAGCTCCTCCTGCAGTCAGCTGTTTACCTGGAGAACCACTCCACCTTAAATCAGGTTTGGTTCATAAGAACCTCCAGCAGCTGGTGTCAGTCAGAAACACTGACTCCTGACAACTACAGTAACTCAGCCAACAGCCAATCACACAGCAGCGTGGAAACAGGTAGTCAGAAACTTTCACCCAGACACCGGCACCACCTGAACAGTGTGGTTCAGGTGTAGTTTCTCTAACGTCCACTAGAGGCTCTGACTCAAACTGACTGTGTTGAAGTGAATGGGAAAAATAACCTTCCCACCTTCAGCCTTCATCTTTCATCCCGTCAACCATCCTTTGTTTTCAACCTTCCTTCACCCTCCTCCTCTTCCTCCTCCTCCGGCTCGTGTTCAGCCTCCAGCAGCAGAACAACACTCCTCTTGAATCCTGATGTCGACCTGCTTCATCAAAGAGCTGAAAACAAGGAGCTGCAGAGAATACAGAGAGGAGGAGAGAGAGAGGAGAGAGGAGAGTGGAGGAGAGGAGAGAGAGTTGTAGATGTTTAGACAAGGCAATAATATGGGATATATAGATAGATAGATAGATAGATAGATAGATAGATGAAATATGTTTAATAATCTGTCTAATTGACCACTCTGAAACCCCTCCACCCCTCCACTCAGTCAAACACTTTCCAGCAGGATGAGATTAGCGAGCTGCAGCTCTCTGAACGACACATTTGGCCGTCTAACAGCCAATCGCTTTAGAGACGATTAGCTGGGAATGCTGTGATTTTGTCTCTGTTAAATCCAGTTTAATCTGCCCTGCCCTGTTAATACTGGGGGTGGGGTGGGGGGGGTGGGGGGGTGCTGAAGGATTTAACTGGCGTTAATAAACATATTTTATCACAGAACAGGTGAAGAGAACATGAAGTATCATCATAAACATCAGTTCTTATTCAGCCCCACTGATCAGCTGTTTCTCAGTCTGATGGAGAAACATCAGTCTGCACATAATAATAATAATAATAATAATAATAATAATAATAATAATAATAATTTACAACAGTTGGATAGTTCACAGATGTTGTCTGAAACAGAGACGACAAAAATCTGAACTGACATCAATCATCAGCTTCAGCAGTGAAGAGCTGAGAGCTGCAGTTCCTCTAACGACCACTAGAGTCTGGCTCCAGCAGTGAGTCAGTCCCCACAGACTCCCATGTTCAAATGTCTTTACAGCAGAAAGAAACATGTTTGCAGCCTGGTACAGAAACTGTTCTGGTCTCTGGAGATCATTTCCTCCTTCATGACACCTGTACGGCTGAATTTATACAACTCACCTGTTTACATTTTATCAAGGACTAAAGTGATGGAGAATTGAGGGCGTGGCCTCTTTGAGTGACAGGTGGATGAGCGTATACTCACCTCAAACTGACACGCACCAAAATCTCAGCTGCACACACCCCACCTCTTTGACCATATTTGGATTAGCAAGGAGTTAGGGGTGGAGTCAGACACTGACCGCTCCTCAGAAACCTGTGGTGACATCACAGAGGCTACGTCCATCTTTATTTCCAGCGTCAGGCTAAATGATAGTGTTGTTAGGAGAACGTTACGTTGCATCCTGCATCGCAAGAGAGTAATAATCTCTGTCCATCTGAACATGAACAGATAAAACATGTTTGTCACAAAAATCCTGTGTGTGTGTGTGTGTGTGTGTGTGTGTGTGTGTGTGTGATAAGAGTGATTACTCCAGTGAATCAGAGAGTGAGGACACCTTCCTGTTGATGCCTCCCAGAGATCACCTGGGCCTCAGTGTCTTCTCCATGCTCTGCTGCTTCTGGCCGCTCGGCATCGCAGCTTTTTACCTGTCACATGAGGTGAGGACACACACACACACACACACACACACACACACACACACACACACACACACACTTGTACTTCCGTCTTTGTGAGGACACTCGTTGACATAATGCATTCCCTAGCCCCTTACCCTAACCTTAACCATCACACCTGAGAGCCTAACCCTAACCCTGACCCTGACCTTAACACTGGTGTCCTTAACACCATGAAGTGATATATAGATGAGTTCCAGTATTTTGATGTTGATAAAACCAGCAGCGGTTTCTATAGATTAGCAGTGGTGGTGTCAGCCTGTGGATGGAAGGTGTGAAGTGTTAAAATCATGTGCTTTAGCATACCTACGATATATACTGTACACCTGTAGCACACACAGGTGTGCTACAGGTGTACAGTATATATGTGTGTGTGTGTGTGTGCGGTTCTGCTGCAGCAGTTTCTTCTTCTCTCTCTGCTTTTGGAGCATTAATACAAAGCTGCTCCTACACACACTGACACAATGCACCTTATATAACTGATCTGCAGTCAGCTGAAGGAGGACGACCTCTCCGAGTCTCCCTCTGTCTGCTGATGTTTCAGAGCATCGTTCTGAGTTAGTGAACACATCAAGGCACAAAAAAATGTGTCTCACTTGACAATTATAAAATCAACCTGAAAACCTACTAAATAATTTAGAAAAATGAAACATTGTCAGTTTGATTTGTTTCCGTCATAGGAGGTTTAAGCTCTTTGCTCAGTCACTTGGCCTGGGATCGTTTAGATGACTGTGTGAGTTGATTGGATGAACATCTGGAGTATTTTTTTAAATGTTCAAATTTCAAATGGAGTTCTGTATTGTGTGTGAGGACTCAGTGAGCAGGATTAATCAGGATGAGATGTTTTGAACAGTCCTCTTGTTGTATGGTAGCTGATTTGCTGCATGTGTAGTGGATGTGGTTTCCATGGTAACTGCACACCTACAGCTCCAAAAGAAACAGGGCTGGTTGCCACTGGCAACGCTTCCCGCACTGAAATCCATCACTGAACAACAGAACGCTCTGCAGCAGGAGGAGGGGGGGGGCAGGAGGAGGAAGAGGAAGGGGAGGAAGGGTGTTAATAAAACCAGAGAGGAGGTGAGTCATGTTAAAGGAATAGTTCACCACAAACAGGAAAATATCAGAAAAATCTGAGTGAGTTCTCTTTCCAGACACATCAGAATATAAACCTACTGATCCAACATGAAAGAAAAAAAGCTCCTGAGTCAATACAAGTCACAAAAAATCACTGAGTCTGATAAAAGTTTGTCTGGATGATGAAATCTCAGGTCTCGCAGCTGTTTAGGAAAAATTATTTATACGTCAATTTTTATAGTACCTGAATTTCTCCACAAAACCAATAAAAAATAAAGTAAAATAAAGAACTTGAATGAAAAAAAACACAATTACATGGATTCTTTCTGCCTGTTGTGGTGTTTGCTTTAAAAACAGGATGTGATACTGACTTTTCGTTTCCTCTAAAGGTTCATGTGAGTGAATGATGCTGTTTGTCCATCAGAGCCCTGAAGCCCTGACAGAATCCAGACCCTCCAGACCACCAGGACAGTTTAGATCTGTGTCTGCAGGGGAGGGCTGCGGTTTATCAGCTGTGTTCAGTCACTGATCTCAGATCTGCTGGATCTGAATCTCAGTCCTGATGAGACCCAACAGCTGAAGTCACTGCACAGACATCAGTGACTTCAGCCCCCACTACACTAACCACAAATATGGAGCAGACTAAAACATACTTGTTTTTACAGCTTTTCATGGCAGCAGTAGCAGCAAATCTCTCATAACTTCATGTCTCTCTCTGTTCATCTTCACCTTTCTCTTCCTGTCTGAACAAGTTTCAGGATTCTTCTTCTGAACTGACACTAAACTGATCAGATGTGCAGTAAAGAGGAAAAATGTCTAAAAATCACAGCCATGTTAATCTTCATTATATTTACCATTAACTGACAATGACACAGTGATAACGTAGAATCCAGTGTTTTCCCGCCTCAGTGTTGTTAATCTCCCTGGTTCATCCTCTGGACTGTAGCTGAAGCTCAGAGGCGCGGGAACCTCAGTCCTGAGGAGTCGTAGCTTTTATTTACGGACAAACAGCCGAAAGTGAACAAACATCACACTGCTACGTTCACTGCTAACTGCTAACAGCTAACAGCTAACAGCTAACTGCTAACAGCTAACTGCTAACAGCTAACTGCTAACAGCTAACAGCTAACTGCTAACTGCTAACTGCTAACAGCTAACTGCTAACTGTGGAGCTAACTCTCTGCTCCGTTCGTTAGCCTCGCCGCTCTCTCTCTCTCTCTCTCTCTCTCTCTCTCTCTCTCCCGCTACAAACGGCCTACGTACCGCTTCGCCCTGAAAGCAGCTGCTCTGCTCCTGGAACAATATTCTGTCTCAAACTTGCAGCAGATCTCACGCAGAGACGACAGATCGGTGTCATTTGTTCCTTTTCTTGCTGCTGCTCTTTAACACTTTATGTGCATGTTTAGTTTCTACACACGTCTGCGCATGCGCACGATGCCGATCTCATTACTGATCTCAGTACAGCAGAAGCTGAGTTACAGACAGTTTACCTGGCTCACCTGGTCTGTAGCTGATCACCAGGCAAAGATCCAGGCTGACCCTCAGCCATCACACCTCCGCCTGAAGCTCCAGTGTCTGTCGGCGGGACACGGAAACCAGAGACAAGCAGCTGCGAGTCAAACCCGCTTCAGAGACAATATCCTGCTGCCACCAGAGGGCGGTAAATTACAGGATGAATATGGGACAGAGAGCTGTTCTGAGATCAGATGTAAGGAGAGATATCACATCATTTCAGTATCGTTCTGATTTATTGTTATTTTCAACTTTAACTGGGAAAACACTGCTTACCCTGACAGTAAAACATCCTGACAGTAAAACACCCTGACAGTAAAACATCCTGACAGTAAAACATCCTGACAGTAAAACACCCTGACAGTAAAACACCCTGACAGTAAAACATCCTGACAGTAAAACATCCTGACAGTAAAACACCCTGACAGTAAAACATCCTGACAGTAAAACACCCTGACAGTAAAACATCCTGACAGTAAAACACCCTGACAGTAAAACATCCTGACAGTAAAACACCCTGACAGTAAAACATCCTGACAGTAAAACATCCTGACAGTAAAACACCCTGACAGTAAAACAGGAAACTGTGCTGTGGCTGACTGAAACAATCTGTTTTTGTTAAGCTGGTGTGGATAATCTGATTTGGGTGCTTTTAGAGCACATCCCAACACACACACACACACACACACACACACACACACACACACACTGAGCTCTTTACGTAACTTCCTGGCTCCAAACACTCTGCTCAGACTTATGAGGACGTTGTTCTTTATTCAGTAGAAAGTGTGGGAGCCTTCATTATCCTCATCTGGACCAATCATAGGGGGGCCTCCCCCTGGCTCTGGTTGGCTGATGTCATAGATGTGGCGTCTGATTGGTCAGAGTGTAATTAAACATTAGTGGAAGATAAGCAGTGATTACAGCAGGTGGTTTCCTGCCAACGAGCTTGTTAATGATGTTTACAGAGTTAATTGAACTCGTTAAGAGACTCACTCACCTGACAGAGCTCAGCTGACTGATGGACTCACCTGAGTGTGTTCATTTACTGTCAGCACACTCAGGAACATCAGGTTACATCAACACACGTCGATGGACACAGCCAATCACAGAGCAGCAGGAGGCAGATAAATGTCGTCCAGTTAAAAACTACAATATTTCCCTCTGAGGAGTCATGAAGTGACTGAAAGACTGTTCTGAGTCAAAGCCTGTAACAGAGGGAGGAAAACAGTCAGTAACTCTGAAGCTGCACATGTTGTTTTAAAGAAGCGTTTCATGTCTCTGCTCAGTTCTGTGCAGCAGCTGACTAACAGGAAGTCCCTCTCTCAGATACATATTGTACATCAGGTCCCTGCAGGACCCCGAGCTCTGAAACTGAACAGGATGTTTTGCTTCCTGATCAGATCATCTTTATTAAAAGCTGATTAAAGAGCAGAGAGACTGATGTTCTTCCTCTCATGTTTAATGTTGTCTCTTCCTCTGCTGTGTTTCTGCCTCACTGAGCTGCTCATCACCTCGGCCCTCTCCCTCCACAGCACACAGTCTTTCAGGATTTCTGTCACATGTGGATTCTCCCTCGGGTGTACAGATGTTCCAGCCTGTCGACCTGGACCCTGATCTTCCAGATCATGAATTTGATGATTTGACATGAGTCTGTTTCTTTTGATTCTTTGAAGCTTCAGAATGGATCTGGAGAAACAAGTCATTAAACCAATCTGTATCTATATCTGTATATGAAATATGAAAAACTGGGTAGTTTAAAGCTCCATCCAGTCTAAAGGTAGATGTCCATGTGTTTGAGATTATAAAGCAGGTCTAGGTTCTATATTAATACTGTGAAAGTATCAGAGCCTCAGTCCACAGAGAAATGCACACAGCCTGTATTCAGAAACTGAGCCTTAAAACCAGCCGTCAGGACTCCTGGAACTTTGTGATGTCACAACAAAGCAGTCAGTTATTGGATCACTCAGAAAACAGTCAGCCAATCAGAAGAGAGGCTCAGATCCTCTCTTCTGATTGGCTGACTGACCTGTTGTTACCAGAGCTCCAGAGAGAAGCCTGAGAGAGGAGATGTAAAACTACACTGAGATGGTTTTTGGTTCTTAAAACCACAAATATATCTTCTGATGGAGATCAACACTTCAGATAAACACAGTTAAAATGCAGAGCTTTAAACTATTCAACAGTTTATACAAGTAGAGATGAAATTAGAGATTAACGCAGCAGCAACTCAGCTGTTCATGTTTGTGTCCGTCTCCCCATTCCCCCCACCCCCCACGCTCTCAGACCAATAAGGCGGTGTCTAAAGGAGACTTCCACCTGGCCAGCTCCAGCTCGAGGCGGGCTCTCTTCCTGGCTGTGCTGTCAATCACCATCGGGACAGGTATCTACGTGGGCGTGGCCGTGGCACTCATCGCCTACCTCTCTAAGAACCACCACTGGTAGGGAGGGAAACTACCCATCAGCCCCTAATCTGCGGCTAATCCCCACCTGGAGACCAGCCCTCGTCAGATGAGCGTTTCCTCCGGCCCACAGGGAGGAGGTGCAGGAGGATGAGATGCCCCCCCATCAATGGCTTGGCTGTTTGACAGGTGACTGGAACCTGAGTCCTTTACACCAATCAAATCCCAGGATCTCTGTGAGGAACTGTGGGAGTTGTGGAAAGACAGATGGAATCAGTTTGTCTTAAAGAACATTTCCAGTGTGGTTTTCCTCAGTATTATCTCCCACCTCTCTGTTGTTGATAAAGTGAAATCAAATGAAGAATGAAAGATACAACAGTTACAGTCATCGGCCACAACATTAAAGCAGGAAACTGGTTTTCATCTGTCTGATCGGTGCAGATGTCCGTGGACTTTCAGACAGTTCGGTCTTTGTTTTAAACCAAAATGTTTTTCTGTTTTTGTCTTCGGAATTAAAAAATAAAAAAGGGTCAAATTCTGGTGCTCATAAATTCTTTTTTTCCCTTGTTGAACTGAAGAATGAAGAAAGTTAGTCAGGTGGCACTGAGGTAAAGGTAAATATTTCAAAATAAACTTTGATAGAATGACTACACTATCTGCTTTTATTTTGAAATATTTACCTTTACTTCAGTGTCACCTGACTAACTTTCTTTATTCTTCGATTCAACAAGGAAAATAAAAAAAGTTTTGCAAACAGAGTTTGGTTTCTTCCAGTTTAATGTTCTTGTTTTTCATTTTTTAATCCTGACAACAAAAGCAGGAAACAACTGTTTTTATGTTTCGAATATTCACTCATTTGTAGATGATGAGCTGACAACAGATGAATTGTTTCAGTTATTTTTCAGCAGAAATAAATATTTTCTGCTTCCAGCTTCTCAGACATGATGATTTTACACTTTTCATTATTTACATCTTCACCTTCAGCTCCTCCCACTGAAAAACACAAAAACTCAGTCTCATAAATTATCGTCATCACATGACGAGTTTTTGTCGTTTGTTTTGTTGGAGATTCTCATATTTTATCAAACTCACTTCATCATCAACAGAAACAGGATGTGGGAAATGATACAAGAAAAGATTAGACTGCAAGTGAATTTCAGGCCGGATCACTCAGACCAGATCACTGGGACTGGATCTGAGACTGGATCACAGACTGGATCACAGACTGGATCACAGACTGGCTCGATCAGTGCAGTGCTGAAGAGAAACTGCTGAATCTGTTTTCTTTCTCTCTGTGGATTATTTCTCTGCTTGTTTCCTTCGTCTGTTCAGATGAACTGCGTTACGCTCAGACCGGCCTCAGAAAACACCTGTAAATATTTTCTCCTGTTGGTTTCAGCAGAAACACTGTTCACACTACAAACTCTCCTGCAGACAGACACGCCATCAGAGTCCTCCTTCTTTATTTGTTCCGTCTGAATCATGACAAAACCCAACAGAAGAAAATCTGCAGATGTTACTGAGCTCCAGGTCTGATCACAATCACCATCAGACCCCGATCAAACATCTGTTCAACAAGCCCACTGCAATATCTCCGTACGCCACCGGCCCGGGACCTCAGGGGGATGGAAACAAGCCCCGCTCCGCAGGGTGCCAGGTGACCAGCTGATGTTTGACCTGGGTCTGACTGAGGCTTAATGTTTACAGGGTGGAGCTCGGACAGGAGGCGGGGTTAATGGCTCCTGTCTCTCTCACAGACCGCGGTCACGTTCCCCTAAATTAGCTTGATGCTAAGCTAACTTAAAGTGATGGGTTCACAGTTTGGGTTCACTGACGTGTGACTGTGTGAGGCACTGATCTAGAGTCAGTGTGTTACCTGCAGCAGATTCAGCTCAGAGAAGCAGGAGCTGAGTGACGAGCTTTAAAAAATGCCCACAGAAAAACTAATATCAGTTGAAGTGTTCACTTTATTTTGAATATTTTCACCACTTCATCTGCCCTCAAACAGCTGGAACTACAGCGTGTGAACCGTAGAACTACTGTATTCCTACATGACTACAGCATATTACTCCGCCGGTCGGCTGTGTAGGAATTAGTTTTTCTGTGGACATTTTTCAAAGTGGCTAAAACAGGTTTTTTTTCTGACCCCGCCCACAGCAGCCCGTCACTCTAATCTGAATCTGCTGCAGGTAACATGCTGACTTCAGATCAGTGCTTCACACAATCACACGTCAAATAATCACAACTATACAGTACAAGCTGTGTGTCCTCCAGGCCGGCCAATCAGATTCCCTCTCATCCAGACCAACCAATAGATGAGTCTCTGTTCTCCAGAAACCAGGTTTTTAGGCTCTAAGCAGTTGAATCACATCTGTCCTCAGAGAGACGCCTCCAGCCGAGAGCAACTGAACCGCACTGAAAACTGTAGAATAGTGAGAAGTAACAGCAGCAGCTGGTTTTTATGTCACAAATTCATCCAGAATTAAATTAATTTAAGTTACTGAGAACCACTGACGCCTGACGGTGCTCTGCTGCAGCTGATGGTCTGGTTTTATAGTTTGCAGTGACTTTCAGCAGGAGACAGGATGTGTTAACTTCTTCTTCCCTGGACCTTAACCTCACAGCGCTGAATGTGATTGGCTGGTCTGGAGGCTGAGAGACTCTGATCCTGGACCCACTGGGATGCTTCAGTGGGCCGTCAGACTGTTCTGAGATCTGTTTGGGAAATGAGAACTCGGTCTCAATCTCATTCTTGGCAGCTTATCATACGAACACTGGGCTAAAGGGCTGAACCATCATCAGACCTGTGTGATGTAGATTCACTCTGCAGACACACCTGCTGGGTTGTGATGTCATCCACACCTGTACTACTGAATGTGCAAACCAGGGCTGCAACTAATAATTATTTTTGATCATTTCTCTGTTAATCAATTAGTTGTTTGCTCTATAAAATGTCCACAAAGGTTTTTCCAGAGTAAAGTTCAGACGTCTTCAAATGTGTCGTTTGTCCAGAACAAGTTTCAGTTACTGTGACAGAAAATCTGAGACACTGGAGGAAACAAACTCATTATTAAACACTAATTTATTGATGGACTCACCAAGTGTGAAATGTCTCTTTTCCTCTTAATGTTGCTCAGACTTAAAGAAAAATCCTGACACTTTGTCTGCTGGTTAGCCTAGCTTAGCACAAAGGCTGGGAGCAGGGGGAAACTGTTAGCTTAGCACCATCAAAAGAGGAAAAAAATTCACACACACACACACACACACACACACTGTCTACCCAGCTGCAAAACAAAGAGAGCTGCTCTGTGATTGGTTGTCTGTCTTTCTTTTTTTAATCAACCTCTGAACTTCAAGTGCTTGCCAATGAAAATTAAATGTTGTGTTTCCACTCAACGTCTGTTTGTGTCTAAATGACCAGCTCAGGTCAGGACCTGCTAATGACGTCACCGATCACATGGATCAGAGATTTGATTGATTTTTATAAGAAGACATTCACAATGAGTAAAACATACATTGGAACATATTAATAAAAATAAACTGTATACTTTCATTACAAGAAATATGCAGATACACATGGATTAATAACAGTGTGTGTTTGAAACAGTCCAAACCACTGAACTGTACAGTTTTTATATATATCTAAAAAATATTTGTATCATGTACAATGACATAAAATGGAGAAAAAAAATTCAAATATAATATCTGAAATATTTATCGAAGGCTCTGATGTGAAAACCAGACACACATAGAAAGAAATGAATTTTTAACAGTTTCTCTGTTTCCTGAAAGTTGACGTCACATTAGATGAAATGAGTCAGTAACAAGCTCAGAGGGGAAATGAGGTCGTCAGAGCTGCTCAGTGTTACAGCAAAACACCACACACACAGTCTGACTCTGGTGTGTGTGAATGTCCTCACCTGATACAGAATCACATGATAAAAGTCGTAGATATTTCTTTACTGCAGATCTCTCCATCGTTCCTTCACCTCTTTCAGCCTCTCTACTTTCCTCCTCATTCTCTCTCCTCCTCCAGCGCAGCATTCTGGGTACTGTAGTCCTGTATGACGGCCCTTCAGGAGCAGCTCTGTAGAATCTCCAGCAGCAGGATGTTTGTTCAGCTGCTCTTCATCAGAGGACAAACGCTGACCTTTCAGAGTATCGACAGTCCACAAGACCGGATGCTGCAACACCCTGTCACCATGGCAACAAGGGTGGAAAAACAGCATCACACAACAACACAATATAACACAAAAACAACACAACAGGATTTAAGTTTGGCAGAAGACACAGTAGGTCATATGGTAATAAAAAATATTAACATGGGAACTCAAGATATGGAGCTCGTTCATTAATGAAATTCAGCCTCACTGAACTCAAAAATAAATGTTTATCAAACTATAATCAAAGTTCAGCATATGATCGATGAATTCATCTTGATTGTTAACTCTGCATTTTTCACAGTTTATCAAAGTTACATTTTATCACTTTGTGCATTTTAATTTTAAAAAAATCATTATGCATATTATTTATAATTTAAAGTGTTTGTATTAATCTGTGCATTTTTTTATTGAGTTCATACTTTTATGTGTAAACTGTTATTGTTGCAAACACAAACTGTAGTGATCCAAAGGTAAAATCAATCCATGTGTATGTTTTATGTATCTGAGCATATTTTGTATGAGGATATGTTTTAATAATCTCAGCCTACATTGTATTAGTCTTTGTGTATTTTTGATATTCATTTTTATAATTTGAGGGTAGAGTTTTTTAATGTGTGTAGATTTTACTTATTATACTGTTTTTATTCTGCATACATCTGCATGTATTTTTGGTCATTTATTACCTGAGCATACATTTGTGAGTATTTAATTTTTGTATTAATTGTACATGTTTTATGTTTTATTTAGATTCCTGTCATGTATGTGTCTTGAGGGGAGGGGTCCACTAACACCACATCAGATGAAACAGAGCAGCTGTGTCTGTGGAGGCTGAGGAGGGCTTGAGGTTACTCAGGGCTGCACTGAGCATGCTCCGTTGATAAAGATCAGTATGATAAACAGCAGCTGTTGCAGAGGTAGAGCTGCGGGGGTGGGATGGGCTGGGGGGGGGGGCAGTGATACAGAGACACATGAATAGTGAGTGTTTGTCTTTATGCAGAACAACCAGAGTTTCAACCTTCAAATGAAGACAAGGAAGAAAATTTCCAATTTCCATTTCATCTCCTGTTGTTTCCTCCCTCTTTCTGCATTTATACATTAAAAATATAGCAGACTGTTTCCTGCAGATTTAAAGATTTCACTGAGGTTAATTGAACTTTAAAAAATATTTCCATTCTCTTTCTTGCAGAAAAACAAACCACTGAATAAACTGTAGGATTTAATGAAGCAAATGTACAATATGGCAGATGGAGGGTAGATCTATGTCTCTGATTGGCTGTTTGTTCTCAGATCAGTCATGTGATCAGTTGAGAACTGGCTGAGAGGAGGAGTCAGTTTTACTCTGACGTTGGTTCTTGAGACTCGTCTGTGGAGTCATTGATCCAGGATGGAGAAGAGTTGAAACGAGGAGGAGGAGCCTGAAGTAACTGACCACTGATCAGCTGTGACAGAGCTGAGCTGGAAGGGAAACCAGTCCCTGTAAAGTCAACAACAGTGTGAATGTGGGCCCTGCAGCTGAAACCTGACTGCAGCTCTGTCAACATGACTCAGGAAGATTTCAGGCCCTGAACAGGTACAGGAAATTACTCCACTGACAGGAAGTGACATCACAGGTTTGAAGAAGTGAACAGACTGGTCCTGCAGCTACTGAGTGTAAAGACACCAACATGAGTGTGTGTCAGAGCTGGTGTGAACAGAGCTGATCTGTGGTCAGAGTGTGGCTGCATCACAGGAAACGCAGACGAGTCAGAGACACAGAGACACTCAGACAGAGGGGACGATGGCACTGAAGACGCTGCTGCTCGTCTCTGTGCTCGCAGTTCTGGGTAAGAACGCTTCCTGTTTCCATCATGAGTTTAATCTTGTTTAACATGTTGTGATGCTGTAAATGTCTGTGTTTCGTCTTTAAAGACCTCAGGCTGCACACGTCCTGAAACTAACAACATCTCGTGATGTTTCACCTAAAGTCGAGATTTCTGCTGCACATTTTCCAAACCATGTCATCACATATTAGTCTGATTTCCCTCCTTCTATTTGACAGCATTTTAAAGCTGCTTTGACTCAGTTTTCATGAGTTTCAATGTTTAAAACTGAGCACAAGAGGCTGTGGGAGGAGGCCTCAGCCGTCAACAGTCAAACAAAAAGGAAACTTCAGTCTCAGCAGCAGCCGTCGAGCTGCTCATCATCTTTCCACAACAGAATCACACACTGCTGTCCCAACACAAAACACAAAGCTGACACCTGAAATCATTTAGTGGTGATGAACACAACCTTCTGACAACAGTCAGATTCTCTTCATGGAGACAACTGAGAACAATGAGCTGTGTGTTTCCTGTGACCGAGCTGTGGAACAACAGTCTGATGAATCAACCATGTGTCAGGGTTTAACTCCGGTCTTCTCCTCAGAGCTGAGGTCGGTGGCAGGAGGCCATCATGGCCGCTTCATGCCCGGCTCTCCATTGAACATCAGCAGGAACGACCATGGCCTCCAGCAGGTCGTCCTCACCACCACCTACTCCTTCAACAACCAATCAAACGATGCCTTTCTCTTCAAACCCTCCACCATCCACAGAGCACAGCGACAGGTACGACACACCTGGAACAAATTCACTCATTCACACTCTGTGTGTGTGTGTGTGTGTGTGTGTGTCTCAAAGGTCAAGAACAGCTCAGTAGAAACGCTCTAGTCCTTGTCACTGACCTTCCCATACAGAGATGTAATATATGACATATACGTCCCTACATCCAGAGTGATGATATATGAAGATATAAGTTCATGACATATATGAAATACTCATAGTAAATTTGTATATATATATACATATATTAAGAATATCTTTATGATGATTTTTTTTACAGGGTATGTTGCGACCATATATGTTACCAATATATATTTAATTTATATACAACATACAAATAAAAAAAATCTACATGCTTATGTTTTTCTTATTAATTGGAAACATGTCTATTGTTACATTCTGGGAAAGTGGTCTCATACTTTTCAAACCCACTGTATACAATATCAACATATACTGACAGACTTTGGGATAGATATATATTTATATAACATATGTCACAATATAAGCATAAACTTACATATCCGTGTGTGTCATATATGTCAATATATGAAACTGTTCTCAATTCTAATGGATTTGTATATAATTCTAAGGTATGCTTTTTTTATATGTACATACAGTATATTTCATATATGGAAATTCAATATATGTACATATGTTACATTTGCAGATGGGTTAAAATACCTTATTTTACCTGGTAGTACCCGTCCGTATAAGGTACTATCAATTGGTTAATTAATGGAATGTGAAGGTATTTTAGTGATAAATGTCCATTTATTGCATGAAAGACTTCTATGACTTTATACCTGAAAAGTGCTTTAATACATTTTTCAGTTGAGTTGAAAATTGACCTGGTGTCCTGTCAGCTTTAATGTCATTATTGTCCCAGAGGAAATCTGTTTGCGAGCAGACATTAATGCACAGGTCAGATAATAACAGTGAAATATTTTTAAAAATCTAAATGGAATAAAGTTACATAAATAAACATCAAATCAAATAATAATTTATAATTTATTAATAATAGGCATTAAAGTCAGAATTACACTATAGTTCGTCAAGATTTAATTAGGCCACATCAAAATGATCACATTACGACAGAGTAAGGAAATATGAAGTAAAAGTTTGAGATACCACATCATTATAATCAAATACAAAGTCAAATAAAAACAGACATTAAGACCACGCAGTGTTTTCATGTTTTCAGCTTCAGTTTAGAAGCTTCTGTAAACTGGACCAGCGTCTCGGACCAAAGCACTGAACCCAGTGAAAGCCTCACAAACACACGAGTGGCACAGCTGAGTCGAGTTTCCCTGTGGACACAAGAACCAACAAAAGACAACCTCACACCACCGTTAGCTTAGCTTAGCTGTGATAGCTCCACAGAAACACTGACAGTTAGCCAGCTAGCGATAGCAACATTTGCTCAACACGTTTATATTGGTACCAGCAGCTAGCTAACGTTAGCATGCTAATGTAGCTTCACTAATGAAAACAGACATGAACATTATGTAGCATCAAGTCACTGACACATGGAGGAGGAGAAACCTGGTTCTGGTAGGGTTCTCCACCTCAGTTCGGACAGACCAGGACCGGGTCCAGGGTCAGACTGGGAACTGGACTTTATCCGCGGTCTCGCTAATGACACTGATGAAGCCTGCGGAGCTGCTGGAGCTGCTGGAGCTGGTAAAAACTGAAAAAAAACTACGGTTGTGACGGTTCAGCTGAACGGTCACTGGTGTGACCGACTGTCCAGGCTGGTTTCTGATCTGAGGTCTGTGTCCAGGGGTCCCGGGGTCTTACTCCTCTGTATCTTCACAGAGAAAATCGTTGTTTCCTGCTTTATTATTGTTGAAACCCTCGTGTTATGTGATTTATATATTTACAGGTGTGTTTTTCTGTTTCAGATTGTTAAAGGGATTCGATACATCGTAGATTTGGAGATTTCCAGAACCATCTGTCGTAAACGAGACCACAACAACAACCTGTCCAAGTGTGACTTTCAGCCTGAAGGTCGTCTGCACCAGGTGGGTCTGAACTGAAGTACCTTTTCTTGAGTAAAAGTACTTGTACCACACTGTAAAATACTCTGTTACAATTAAAACTGCATTTAAAGTATTAATTTAGTAAAAGTATGTGAGTATAATCAGGGAAATGTATTACAAGTACATCAGTGCAGTAAAATCTCCCTGTGACTGTTTCTATATTATTATTTTTATATTATCACTGATGCATTCATGTAAAAACTGGATTTTACTGTTGTAAAAAAAAGAAGTTGATGCTCATTTGCACATGGTGGAGGTTGGAGCTAATAATAATAATAATAATAATAATAATAATAATAATAATAATAATAAGTCAGTTGAATATAGTTCTGTTAATTGACATTTTACAGACACAGATGAAAAAGACAAATATGACCTGATTGATTATTTTCATTATCAAATCCTTGGTTGTGTTTTTCAGACGTTTCAGTGTCACGCTGAGGTTTGGCTGATTCCCTGGGAAAATCAGACCAAGATTCAGGTTTTCCTCTGTAAAGCCTGAAACCAGCAGCAGCTTCAGAGTCCTGAATCCTCTGCTCCTGATGGAGTCCAGCTACATCCACCTGTTCACCTGTTCACTGCTCTGCACCTTCATCTCATCTGTAAAATGAACCTTTCCCACTTTTCACACACATTAAACAAACCCTGGAGTCTCTCGGACGCTGAGGTCTTTGACTCTTTTCTGTCCTGAGCCACAGCAGTGTTTGAGTGCAGCTGAGGCCACCTGCTGGTCAGAAGGAGGAACAACAGTCTGTTGATGTTTTACCTGAAAATCCAGTGACTTTACTGATTAATAACCATTTAATTAAGGTGCTTTATAGATTGAATTTAAGGGGATTTTTTAATGTTTAAATTAATGGATTTAAATATTCTGATCTTTTTAAATGGTTATTTTCACAGTTACAATTGAAGACTTTGAAGCTGTAAAAAGCCAGGTTGGACTTTGTGACATTTATTTCACCACGTAGAAAGTTATTATGTCTTTGAAATGTTTAATGACTTAGAAATCGGCATGTAAAGTTTTCAATAATTACAAAAACTATAAACCACTGTGTTATGTGTTGAAAATCCTCAGTATCCATCATGTTTCATAGAGTTTATGTTTAATAGCAAACCCAGTGTTTCAGTGTTAACATGATTATTTCACTTAGGTTTTGATTCAAGCATCACAAACAGGTGACGTCTACATTTCCAACATCATCATGTGACCATCAGTGAAGAGCGGCCTCAGGAAGTGAGAACAGAACTTAGAACAGAAACATGAAAGAAGTTTGGATTTCTGATGGATGAAACAGTCAAAACGAGACAGAAGCAACTGACCTCATCCTCAGCTGGACTCTAACAGCTTCACAAAAACACTCAGTTCCTTCCAAAGGAAGCTGAAAAGCTGCAGAGCAGGTTCTTCTTCTGTAAACATCCAAAAAAAGGAGAAGAGTGTTGAGTCTGTCATCATGAACCAGGACAGAAAAATCCAGAAATACACATCAAAACTGAAACATCTGAGAGGAGCCAGAAATAACAGAGGCAGCTGTTTGTACCATTGAAACTCTGTGTCTGAGTAAAAAACACAAGCTCACAGTTAAAACGTTGTAGTGCAAAAAAACCCAAAACAAAGTCACAAAGTAAATTTGGCAGCTCGTCACACACACGATAAAACATCAGAACAACAAACAGAATCAAACATCTGCTTCTCTAAAACTAAACCAGTCATTTAACTCTGGGTTTCAGGAGCAGAAGCTGAAAGCTGCAGCTGCTGATTAAAAGTCGTTAAGCTCGTTAATTATCTTGTTATCTCGAGATAATGAGCTGTTTTCTTGTAATCATGAGTGAATTAATTCAGGACCAGATGTGGTTTGTAAGAGAATCTTGTAAAATCAAACACAACATGAAATACTGGAGGTCGTTGACCTGAGATATAACAAACGTGGATGCCGAGCTTCAAGTCCTGCGGTCGGGATGAGTGCACTCACAGCTACACATGAGCAGCATCTGTTTCCAGATCACCAGATAATTAAAGCTCCACAGTCTAAAGGTAGATGTCCATGTGTTTGTGATTCTAAAGCAGGTCTAGGTTCTATATTAATACTGTGAAAGTATCAAAGCCTCAGTCCACAGAGAAATACACACAGCCTGTATTCAGAAACTGAGCCTGAAAACCAGCCGTCAGGACTTCTGCAACTTTGTGATGTCACAACAAAACAGCCAGTTATTGGATCACTCGGAAAACAGTCAGCCAATCAGAAGAGAGACTCAGATCCTCTCTTCTGATTGGCTGACTGACCTGTTGTTACCAGAGCTCCAGAGAGAAGCCTGAGAGAGGAGATGTAAAACTACACTGAGATGGTTTTTGGTTCTTAAACCACAGATATATCTTCTGATGGAGATCAACACTTCAGATAAACCACAGTTAAAATGTGGAGTTTTAATAGCACAGGACAACAGATTAACATCTGAGGATAATTAAGTTTTCGTATGAACAAACTTTTTGAGTCAAGTGAGAAAAACGTTGCTGTAATTTACTGAATGAGTTTTAGACGCATGGACTGAACCTCCAGCTACAGTTAGAGTAAAAAGCAGGATTAGCTTCAGATCTGTTTCTGAGGGATCAGTGACATTTATCTGCTGCAGATGCTTTAACCACTGAACACAACAGCGTCATGTTGAGGCAACAGGCAGTTTAGAGTCGGCTGCATGTCGCTGTTTTTCTAACAGGTAGAATTTAGCAAGTTAGCAGAAAATCACCAACAACGTCCAACATGGTACTGAAGACAAACCCAAAACAGACGAGTCTGAAGACTGAAGCATGGCCCCTCCACATCACCTCCAGGTGGGAGGGGGTTCAGTAGTCATCCTATCCTTTTCTTTAACCTCAGTCCACTTCGACCTGCCGGCTCAGGGAAACGAACGTCACACATCCTCCAGTGAGAAACAGCAGCAGCAGCGAGCTCAACCCAGACAGAGCTGAGAAAACAAATGTTAGTCAGCGCTGGAGCTTCAGGACCAAGACCAACATAAACCTCTTTTTCTCCAAATTCCTTTTTTCACTGAACAAAAGAAAAAATGTTTAATGGATTGAAATTGGGAGCTGTCCAATCAGAGAACAGAACGTCGAGCTGCAACAATGAGTCAATTAACGGATTCATCCTCTGGAGACCATGAATGTTTGAACCAAATCCATCACATGGTCCCAGAGAAACTTCACCCTGGAACAAAGTCTGATCCACCATCATCCCAGTCTGATCCCAGTCTGAGACGAATGCTGGGTCCTGGTTTCAGACTTCATCCTGATCCTTTAGTCACAAACGTCCATCTGTTGATTTGTCGTTTGTTTTTTTACACCTTGCGCAGGTCCAGTTTGGCGATGTACGGCGAGCGGAAGGAGCCCAGGTACAGACTCCCGTCGTGCTCGTGGACCTCGCTGACGTACGCCGCCACCAGGCCGTTGGGGTCGTGGAAGCTCCGTGTGCAGACGCCGCCGTCATGGAGCTCCGCCACCAAACTGTACCGAGGGACGAACTTCATCAGCACCTCCTGACTGAAGAGCTGCAGACAGCGAGCAAGAAGGAAGGAAGGAGGTAGGAGGTAGAAAAAGAAAGGAAAGAAGGTTGTAGGAGGGAAGGAAGGAGGAGGAAGTTATAGGTAAGGCAGAAAGAGTGAAAGACATAGGAGGCAAGGAGGAAAGAAGTTAAAGAGGGAAGGTGAAGAGGAAAGGAGGGATGGCGAGGCAGCAAGAAGGATCCAGAGAAATATGAAAACTGTCTCAGGACGTTTTAGTTTGTTCATATTTTCGCGTCTTATGGAAAAACTGGGTGAAAACACATTCTGCAACATTCTGGAGAACTTCCAGGACATTCACAGAGCGCCACCTGTGGACACCAGCCAATCAGAGCACAGAACAACCACGAGCATTGTCTCCTGCCAGAGGCTGATTGTTTTCACCTGGACATGGTGTCTCCATGTGGACACCTGGACACACAGTCTGTGGAAGTTTTGTCTTTTTTTACCTTGAAGATGAGTTTCTTGACCCAGGGTCTCTGGGACAGGAAGTCCAGCATGGAGAAGCCGGGGTTCGGCCGCACCGCAGACATGGCCACCCAGTAACCGCCGGTCGAGCTGGGACGGATGTTGTCAGGGAAACCAGGCAGGTTGTCCATGAACGTGTCCATCCCACCTTTATTCAGACCGGCCACGTGGACCCTGGTACAGAGACAGACACGGTTTACCTGCATCACGGGTCTGGTCTCATGTAAACATGTGAGGACTGGTTCTTTTATCTGTATCATCACATTATAAAGATCAGAGCTCACTGCTCCTGTGGACACACAACTGTGGAGCTGCACAGACACACACTGAACAACAACAGTGAAACACAAGTGGAGGAAACATGTTCTCCACGTTACGTTCTGCTGTTATTACATGTTTGAACCACGGCAAATAAAGAGTATGTAAGTTGTGTTTTAACTCAGTATTATACATTATTACACAGTATTATATGTTATTATTTAATATCACATAAATGTGTCGTTTTTTAAATGATTCATGGTTTAATGTTGAGATTTCACAGAAACAGTTTGAGCTCAGTTTCTCCATCACAGCAGGAAGGATGAAAATAAACCAACACCTCCCACTACAACTGCTGACCTGACACACACACACACACACACACAGACGCACACACACACGCACGCACACATACAGACGCGCACACACACACAGACGCGCACACACGCGCACACACACACACACACACAGACGTGCACGCACGCACGCACGCACACACACAGACGCACACACACACATACACACAGAGCCACACACGCACACACACACGCACACAGACACACAGACACACACACACAGACGCACACACACACACACACACACACACACACACACACACACACACACTCTCTTCATGCGGGTAAAATGAGGCCAGCGCGTTTCCATGGCAACAAAGAGAACTAACCCTCCTCCATCACAGAGGAAATTAACATTCATCACATATGAGACACACAGATGATCTGTTCTGTGAATTATTATTGTTGTTGTTGTTATTATTATTATTCAATAACTGATTGAAATATGAGGATTAAAATCAAACCTGATCAAACATTTGAAGACTGAAGCTCTGATCTGTGTTTGTTATTTGGTTAATATTAATGACTTTGCATTCAGGTGAATTCTATATATTTATTTTTGTAACTTCATTTATTTAGTTTTTGAATCACTTTATATGGGTTTTTAAACATTTTTGTCATCACGTTGGAACTACTTTTATTTTTGGTTTATTTTATGTTTTTTTAGTTTCATGTTAGAACTTTTTATTTAATTTTTTTAATTTTATTTCATTGTATTTTATTTGTTTTGTCAAGCATTTTATTTTCAACTCTCTTTGTTATTTTATTTATATTCATTTTATTAGCAAATTACTTTATGTAACAACTTTATTTCGTTTTATTTTGTAAAGAACTTTATGGAAGAACTTCTTCTTTTATTTTATTTATGTAATTTATTGTAAGGTCACAGTTTTATTCTCTCCTGTGTAACTCGGAGTTGAGGACACACCTGTCCACATGGAGGCTCAGGTGTTTACAGGTCAGTTTCCATCCAGGTATTTTTACACGTCCACTCGTCCAAACACAAAACCAGGTAACTCTGATCTCCTGACGTCTCATTGGTTTATAGTTCAGACTGGTCACTGTGTTCAGCTGTGGAACGTTAGACTGTCAGAGAACAAACCTTCCTAATCTACTCCAGCGGTCACACTGTGAGCCCACAGTCCTGCAGGTACAGGTGAGTCAGGTGTGTTACCTGCGTATCCGGGCCATGGTGGTCTCTGCTACCAGCACCGACTCCTCATCTGGCAGCAGCTGGATGCCGTTTGGGAATCGAAGGTTTTCCATCACCACCGTCAGCTCTCTGGTCTCCATGTCGTACTCCAACACTCTGAGAAGAGACAACACAGCTGTTACTGCAGTGATGACGGCTGACTGAGAGGCTTTTAATTTGAAACATCTACAGGAAGTCTTTCGTTTCATGAACAGGAAGCGAACCTGGAAAAAGAACGTGATCGTCATGAAATGAAAAGTCTGTTTAAATAAAAATACATCCCTCTGGACTCTGGAGCAGCATCGTAATAATTACAGATATTCATCATGTTTACGGACTTGTCGTTAAATATCAGCAGATACGTAGAAAAACAGAAATAAAAGCTCGTCCCTGATATGAACCTGCTTCGGATCTCACGACCAAAGTAAATTATTATTAGAGTAATAATTTACTGTAAATTATTTCTGTTATTCTGAGTCGTACCGTCCGTCGGCGGTGGCCTCCATGATGAGCTGCAGGTAATCTCTGCGCTGCCACCTGCTGCTGGAGTCAGTGAAGTAAACCTTTTTCCCATCCTGCGTCACCGCCACATCGTTAATGAACGACAGCTTCCTGCCGGCGACCACCTGACCGCCCGACACCAACCTGCTCGCCTCACCTGCACCATGAGAGACACTGTGAGGGGGGGGTTCAGACTGGCTTCATCATCTGACCCACCAGTTAGAGTTGCTGAGAGTTGAGTTGTCCTGAGAACACAGGAGACAAAGAAGCTGGAAGAGAAGGTGAAAGCTCTGAAGAAGCTGCAGCAGATCCCGAGAGTCCAGTTCATTCATGTTCACTTTCTCAGAGTCTGAATGTGTCATAAATTAAACCCAACAAACTAAAATTTAAATCTGTTTACAGACAATTATGATGATGTAAAATGGGATTTAACAAAGACAAAGAATTGATGTGTATGAAATATTTGAACATGTAACATAACGTGCAGCCAATAATAATAATCTGCTGCCTGACCTGTGGTGGGGTTGACCTCAAACAGACCCATGTACGCATCGGCCACAAACAGAGTCCCGTTGGGTCCGACTCTGATCCCCAGAGGTCTCCCACAGCTGGACTCCTCCTCTCTGGAGCCTGCAGGACACAAAACCATGACAGCAACAATCAGACCACAAAGAATTTCACTTACTGTGCAGCTCAGAAGATAAGAAATCCTGAAGAAGGTGGACGATGATCAAAATGACCTGATCATTTGTTCACTTCTGTAGCTTCGTATGAAAATATAACAAGGACACAGAGTCCAATGATTGAAATAATAATACTCACAGTAAAAGGAAAAATCAATGCACACAAACTCAATTAACAAATTAATTTCTTTCTCTTTTGAAAAGCACTTCATGTGTAAAATGTGTTGTTTATCTATCTGTAAATTCAGATAATTATTATTATAAGAACATAACTATGAACTATTATTAACATTTGTTTAAAAGATGTGAAAACAAATGTTTAACAAGCTGTTTGATGTTTTTTATAACATGTTGAAATGTCAACTCTCATTGTTCAGTGTTTTGTTAATTCACATTTAAATAATTATTTTGCAGATATTATTAATCTGAATGAATAAATGAATGAATTCATCTGCTTGGACCCTGGTCACTGTCACTTGTGTCTTATTTATTTTTGTAATTTACAACATTTGTTCTTGTATTTTTCTGCCAGTCACAAGCTTCCAAACCATCTTTTATTTTGAAGTGAATGAACATTTTTTTCAGTTGCTCCACCTTCGTTTTCTGGAAGCAGAGACAGTTACTCATCATTAGTGAGTCACAGAGTTTCCTGTTTGACAACCCGCCACAATAAGTTCAGTTTAACCCTCAGTGAGTCAGACTGAACACTGCAGACTCACACCTGACTGCAGCAAACACACTTCAACTGAATCATCAGTAAAACCAGCAAATCTACTCTCTGCTCTGGCTTCCTGTTTCACAATAAAAGTTCTTTAACATTTGATGTTTACTTTGTTTTCTCTTTTTGTATAAATGTCAGAGCACACTGGCTGTTCTGATCAGACTGTTTGTGTTCATCTGAACCCACATATTTAATCTGAGTCCATGTGTTTACTGTTGAGTCTCAGCGCGTCGCTGCTTTAATCTGACACGTGCTGAGTTTCTTCACTTCAGTTGGGAAACGTCTGAACTTTAAAACTGCAGAATGAAGCAACCAGAGAAAACCCGGAGTTTGTAAATGTGAGCAGAGTAAAGGTTAACGTCCGTCTCAGCAGTTACCACAGAGCGTCACGTTTAACAGGACTCCACGCTGCTTCAGTGAACTGAGTTTCATGAATGTTGAACATTAACTCTTCATGTTGTGGCTCATCAGTGTCATTGAGTTAAAGAAAACATCCTGTACCTTCATTAAACTTTTACTTTAAACTTTTATTTGACTTCACTGGATCTGATGCTGAGCTCACCACAGGGCAGTTTCCCGAGTCTCGTCACCGTGTGAATCCTTCGACCGACCAGCTTCACGATTCTCCCGTCAGCTGTTCCAGTGAACAAAACATCTGCAGACAGAAGAGACAAACATCTGTCAGCTCTCAGTCTTTGTCATGTTCTTCATCACTGTAGAACACTGCTTTTCAGGGTAAATATTCAAGACAAAATGTAATAATCACATCCTGAATTACAGCCATCAGTCACTGTTTAAATGTTGGAGTATGAATAAAAGTCATCATCATCCTCATCCTCATCCTCTAAATGCTCGGGTCCAAATGATGATGTCTTTCTGTGCAGTTCAAACTGCAGCAGCTGTTTGACTTTTATCAGTGTGATGTTGTTTCTGATGGAAGTTTAAACATTTATGGCTGAAACTAACGATCTACAGCCCATTTTCCTGATTCATCGATTGACCTGCTGGTGGTGAAATGTCTGCCACAACGTCTGGTTTTGTCCAACAGTCACACTCAGTGTTGTCGGTGGTCCGAGGGTCGGCCCCTGAGGAACTGCTCCTGATGTCGTTTGTTTCTTCAGATTTCAAACCTCTGATTTTTATGTTCGAAGAAAACTAGTGAAAACCAGGATATGGAGAACGAGGACTGAGATCGAGAGTCTGGAAACTGGACTTTAATCTCAGGCCAGTTCACAGGTCAGAGTGTCCCAGACTGGAGGCAGCTCTGACCTCGAGCTGCTGACACCTGTGTGCCGCCACGTGTCAGGCGTGACAGTCACAAACAAACTGACCTCCGATGTTGGTGATGGACTCTGGTCCGGTGATCTGGTCCTCGAAGAGTCTCTGAGCCTCTCTGAGCTTCAGGTTTGGCTCCCAGCAGCCCTTCATCAGCGGAGGCTCCTTCAGACTGCAGCCCCGAAACCACCAGCAGGGGGCGGGACACATGACCACGGGTCCACGACAGGAAATATTAAAATATGAACCAAGTGTTCGATCATTACAACTTTATTCCGGAAATATTAACACATTTTTCTAGAAAAACTTTTTCTCAAATTCACATCTTTACTAAAACTGATGTTAGTCTCAAAGTTTTTTGCTCTATTACAACATTTTTAAAGAAATATATCATTTGTAAATATCACACGACTTAAATCTAAAATTATTCCAAATTCATTTTTGATTTTTCCAACAGTTTACAAGTAGAGTTTTAATAAAACAAATGAAAAGTGCAGTGAAATTCTTTCAGCTGCTTTCAACAAATTAATCAACTTGTTTCAAGGACTTTAAATCATTTCTCCGAGCTCAGTCGAGGGCTCAGGTTATTCTGTTATTGTTGATTCTAACAAAGTTCAAAGCTGATTTCCAGGATTCAGAAACAGACTAAACTATCAATAAAATCATGTGACTGTGAATTACAGGAGTCTGGACTGATTCATGTCAGTCTGCGTGTCCTGCTGCGACCTGATCAGATGTTTGTAAATGAGTCTCTCATTCATTATTAACCAGGAGCAGCAGAAGACCCGAGGTCCAGTCCTGTCCAGTCTGTTTGTGTCTCTGTGATTGGTCGGGGGAAGCTGGGTGTCTTCCCTTTGCTTCTTTTCTACACTGTGTCTTTTGTGTCCAATCAGAGTCAGTATCATCATGTGACGACGTCTCAGAGTCCAGACTCACCTGAAGACCTCGGGCTGGATGGGAGACTCCAGGATGAGGATGATGACCAGGAGAGGAAGAAGCAGAAAGCCGCCCAGAGAGAGCAGCGTCACCTGAAACACCTTCCCGCTGTAGGTGCTGAGAGAGGAAGTGAGTCAGCGCTGGAGCCTGGAGACAGGCTGCTGTGACGTCAGCTACACAACACGCAGGCGAACAGCTGTTTCATTATCGATCCACCTGATCACCTGATCACAACAGAGGATCTGAACCCTGTTCCTGTCTGTGGGGAAACCGAGCAGCACAGGAGACGCAAAAACACTGGGCTCGATTTTTCCCATGATGCAACACTGGGCTCGATTTTTCCCATGATGCAACACTGGGCTCGATTTTTCCCATGATGCAACACTGGGATCGATTTTTCCCATGATGCACTGTTCATTCGCCCCAAGTGACCCATAAGTGACCCCCCCCAGTCTGGTGGTAGCCTCAGGGACATCTGCCCTGAGCGTTGTCTCCCAGGCTTCACCTCGGGGCTGCAGGGGTCAACACCTCCACCTGTCATCGACGTCATGGTTTATGGGTAAATCAAAAACCAATCGTCCTCTGATCGATTACTCAGGAAGCTGCGGTGATCGATAACCTGAACTGTAACTGTAACCTGCACCTGCGCAGTTTCCGATCAGCGCATAGTGATCAATAAATCAGCTAGAGGAAGTGTTTATCTGATCAATAATTAACGGCTCGCTGCCGCTCTCACGGTGCCGGGAAATTAACGGGAAATTAACGGCGCACTAACGGCTGCTGTGGTCTAATCAGGTGCGTCTGTTTCGCGCCCACCCCGGGACCTGGGGCTCGGTCCTGGTTCCGTTTCTTACCCGGTTCCCTTGTGTCGGTGCTCGGGCAGCTCGTCGGTGATGACCTGCGGTCTGTGCAGCCGCCGGAGCCGGAGCCCTTCCGACTCGTTCATGCTGGACTCGGACGGTTTACCCGGATCGGATCGGATCGGTTCGGTTCGGTAGTCGACCTACAGCTGGACCGTGCAGCTGGGTTGAGGTTTAACCCGCGTACAGAAGGAGGAACCCAGCTCGGGGAACCCAGCGTCCTGCCGAGGCTGTTAGCAACAACGTAAGCTTCCGGTCTGCTTCAAAATAAAAGTCCTCCAAGAAAAAAAACAAACAAAAAAGGAAAAACTATAAAAGCAGAAAAAACATAGAACAAGAGAAAGTTAAAGAATGAAAACTAAATTAATAGAAAAAATAAAATAAAACGTAACAAAAATAAGTGAAATAAAAACAAAAAAGAACAAATACAATTGTAATAAAACAAAAAACAATATAAATAAAAAGGAAATCAAAATAAAAAAACATAAGAAAAATAACTAAAATATCATAGAACAATAAAATTGCTAAAATAAATAAATATCATCCTCACAGGTGAAACAGACCACAGCAGTGTGAACAGGAACTCATCTCTTAACAGTTTTTCACAAAACAAAATAAAATGAACACACTCTGTCAGCTTTGTGTTTATTGGTATCACAGTTATTAAAATAAAACCATCAGGGGCCACGAACAAAACATTTCACATTCTTTCAAATTCTAATTCTTGGACAAATCCAGTGAAACAGTGCAGAGAAAATACATTTAGAGTTTATGGTTCAAACGTGAACAGTTCTTCAAGTGTTTAATGATCCTCACTACATTCATGTGACAGAGGGCTCATCACATCCTGTTTAAGGCCCCTGAGAGGTTTGGGCCCTTCTCTCAGGAGGGTCTGACCTGGTCTGCAGGACGGGCTCTGCTGCTCTGCGAGCATCACTCGGCGGACACACACTTGTGCTCCCGCAGGCTCCTCATGGAGGTGAAGCTGCGGCTGCAGGAGGAGCAGCTGAATGGCTTGTGTCCGGTGTGAACCAGCCGGTGAGTCTTCAGGTTGTTGTTCTGACTGAATCTCTTCCCACACACGCTGCACTCGAACGGCTTCTCTCCGCTGTGGACGCGCTTGTGCCTGGTGAGGTTCTGAGACACGCTGAAGTTTTTCCCGCAGACCTCGCACACGAACGGCTTCTCCCCGCTGTGAGTGCGCTGGTGCAGGGTGGCGCTCGCCTGTGTGGAGAAGGTTTTCTCACACTGAGCGCAGCTGAACGGTTTCCCCTCTGAGTGTCTGCGTCGGTGCGTCTTCAGGTAACTCAGCGAGCTGTAGCTGCGGCCGCACACGTCGCAGGAGAAGGGTTTGCTGCCGCCGTGCAGCTGCAGGTGAGTCTTCAGGACCTGGGCGCTGGCGAAGCTCTTCCCGCATTCCTCACAGGTGTGAGCCTTCTGCCTGCCGTGGGCGCGCTGGTGGCGTTTCAGCGACGTGGATGAGGAGAAGTTCTTTCCGCACTCGCTGCAGCTGTACGGTTTGATGCCGGCGTGGCTCCTCTCGTGGACCAGCAGCGCGCCGCGCTGTCGGAAGCCCTTCCCGCAGGCGTTACAGATGAACGCCCACTCTGTGCTGTGCACAGCACGGTGCACCTTCAGGTGTCCGGCCTGCGTGAAGCTGCGGCCGCACACGTCGCAGCTGAAGGCCCGGTGGCCCGAGTGGATGAGGCGGTGGCGGCACAGGTTGGCCGACACGCTGAACCTCTTCCCGCAGGTCTCGCAGCTGAAGGCCTTCTCTCCGGTGTGGACGCGGCGGTGGACCGACAGGCTGCTCCTGCTGGAGAAACTGTTCCCGCACTGCTCGCAGGTGTGCGGCCGCTCACCTGTGTGCGTCCTCAGGTGAGCCCTGAGGCCGCTGTGCTGGCTGAATGCCTTCCTGCAGATGGTGCAGGGGAACGGCTTCAGTCCTCTGTGGACGGTCCGCTGGTGGACCTGCACGCTGCGGCGCGTGGTGAATCCTTTCTCACAGGTTGGACATGTGAAGGGTTTGTCCTTCAGGTGGACTCTCCGGTGAGCAGACAGGTAACTGTGTTTGGAGAACTCCTTGCCACAGTCTGCACACCTGAACGCCCCCCCTGTCCTCTGACAGGTCAGCCGGTGCTGCCTGAGGCTGCATCTCGCCGCCAGCGTCTCCCCGCAGGCTGAACACGTGAGCGGGAGTCTGCGGGACACCTGGTGCGTCCGCAGGTGGCTGCGGGTCCCGAACACCTTCCCGCAGTGAGAACACCTGAACGGCCGCTGCTTGTTGTGGACGGTGAGCCGATGGACTCTGACGCTGCTGTGGGCCGAGAAGCCTTTCCCACAGACGGGACAGGTGAAGGGCCGGTCCCGGGTGTGGACCCTCAGGTGGGCGACCAGGTTGGTCCGTCTGGAGAAGCTGCTGCTGCAGACGCTGCAGCTGAAAGTCCGTCTGCCGCCTGCAGCAGGAGTCTGCTCTGACTGGCCGGCGCCACGTGTAAGAGCATCTGATTGGCCCGTCACATCCTCTGCTGCAGGGGGGGTGGAGTCGCTCTGGGGCTGGACTGCAGCGTCTGCAGAGGGAGAGAGAGGTCAGCTGTAGCAGATCTGTCAGTCCTGCTGGACAAGGAAGGTTCAAGTCTTTACCGTCCTCCTGCAGCCCCCCCAGCTCCTGGTTCTCCTCCTGCAGCCCCCCCAGCTCCTGGTTCTCCTCCTGCAGCCCCCCCAGCTCCTGGTTCTCCTCCTGCAGCCTCCTCAGCTCCTGCAGCAGAGCCTCACAGAGCCTCCTCACCACAGCCAGCAGCTCCTCCTACAACACACACACACACACGCAGACACACAGACACGCAGACACACAGACACACACACACAGACACAGACACACACAGACACACACACACGCAGACACACACACACAGAAACAGACACACACAGACACACGCAGACACACACACACGCAGACACACAGACACACAGACACACACACACAGACACACACACACAGACACACACACACACACACACACACAGACACACAGACACACACACACAGACACACAGACACACAGACACACACACACAGACACACACACACACACACACACAGACACACACACACGCAGACACACAGACACACAGACACACAGACACAGAAACAGACACACACAGACACACACACACAGACACACACACACAGACACACAGACACACAGACACACACACACGCAGACACACAGACACACAGACACACACACACACACACACACAGACACACACACACGCAGACACACAGACACACAGACACACAGACACACACACACACACACACACAGACACACACACACGCAGACACACAGACACACAGACACACAGACACACGCACAAACACTTCAAACTGCAGCTCTGACCCTTTGACAAGGAAACTGTGGTTTCAGCTGCTCCTGCTGACCTCTGACGTCACAGATGATCGGCACAGGTGAACACCTGAGCTAGCGGGAGGCTATTCCATCACCGTAACCGACCTGTCTGTGACGTAACCGACCTGTCTGTGACGTAACTGACCTCGCTCTGAGAGCTTCCGGGTTTCAGTCTGTGGCAGATTTCCGTCCTCGCGCTCACCGTGAATTTTTCCACGGCGGCAGAAACAAGCTGCACGCGGAGCGACATCTCACCGGAAAGTTTCCAGAAAAGAAAAAAAAGCTGCGGCTGCGCACTGGACCGGGAGCCGCTGCTTCCCCCAGGCCGTCCACTGACGGCAGCTTTTACGACAGGAGGGGGTGCTTTTCGCCCCCTGCTGGACGGAGGTCAGAAACACAACGACTACATAAAAAAATCACAATAAAAATAAAAACGGTAAAAATGGCTCATGATGATAAAAATATACAAAGTAAAAAAAAAGTAAAAAAAAAAATTATTTGATCACACTGGATCAATTTAATATAAATCATAAAATAAAATGATTACAAAATGTAATAATATTGTTAATGTAAATAGACTGACATTAAAAAATATTACTTCATATATTCCTGTGTATCTAAATAAAACAAATGACAAGCAAAACATAAATATAAACCATTTTCAAAATTCTAAATAAAATCCGACAAATAAACATTTTATTACAATTTTGTCATCTTATGTTGTTTTGTTCAAATAAATGTATTTTTAAAAAGTCAGATATATAAATTCTTATTTCTTTTAGCAAAATACATTCAACACAATCAAGATATCAATATAAAGTTCACACAGTTAAAATGCAAATTTAATTTAAACAGTAAAACCAAATCTGACAAACAAAATCAAATGACATAGGTTTTCTTTTGTTTTCTACATGTGATTAAATAAAGGCCTGTAATTAATAAGGTTAAGGGGAAATTTCATTTCTTTCTGAATACAAAACATAAAATTAATTAGAAATTCACAATAATAATATAATTTAGTTAAGACTTCGATTGTGTCTATTCTTCAGTTGTGTGTATAAAACCAGACAAACAGCAGAATTCATGTTTATGAGAAAATGTTTATTTCTGTACATTTAAGGTATGGTGCAAAAAGTGTCCCATCTATTTAAATGTATTAAATGGACAATTAACAAACACATCTATTAACATACACTGTCAACATCCTGTGTGAGTTCAACTTCAAACTAAAAATCTATAAGATTTACTCATAGGATCTGAATATTTTTATTTCTTTGTTAAATAAAAATCACCTGAAGAGGATTAGAGCCACATGAATAAAAATCAGAAATCAGACTTTATTTATATTTGATCTTATATTAAAATATATTAACTCTCAGTAAGATTAATGTTACATTGTGGTCTGATGAAATTCACCCAGCTGCTGTGAGTTGTGAGTTTCTAGCATTTGACATAATAAAAAGGTTTAGGATTTAATATTGTTGTCCAGTTAAATTTCTTTGTTTTGGTATCAAACATGACAAACTGTAAAATCCCAATTTTGTTCTCACAGTTTATTTTCTGATTTCATGCTAATTTTTATTTCACAAAATTCAGATTTGTCTGAACATTTTAAGAATAAGATTAAAAAATTCATTTTCTTTCACAAGACACAAGTTGTTGTGTAGTTTCAGTAAAAATCATCTTTGAGGAGGAAAAACTACAATTCAGATAAAAAATAATTTGACAGTGAATTATTTTTTTCAGAGGTTTTAAGGCTGATGTGAAATGAGAACAACCAGATGTTGAACTGCATTAAACCACAGTGAGGAGACGACAGAGCAGGAGCCTGAACACAGATGTAATAGAGACGTCTCACTCCTCCCCAGGACAAGCGAACTGAAACCAGGATGAAGAAGAGATTTACCTGTTGTCATGTGTTTGAATGTGAACAGAGCTCGCGCACACACACACACACACACACACACACACACACACACACACACACACACACACACACACACAGTGACTGGTTCAGGTCTCTGACACCAGGACCAGCTGCTCCTTAGCACCTAAAGACTGAGCATCTCTAGGCCTCACCTGGGGAACGATGATGTCATCTGTACCTACAAGGCCACTCAGCCCCGACCTATCCCCTCCCTCCTCCCTCCTACTTCTTCTTCTCCTCCTGATTTCTCCCCTTCCTGTACAGTTCATGGGCCTCGATGATCTCCTTGACGACAGATGGGTCATCCAGAGTCGACACATCGCCAAGGTCACTGTTCATCTCTATGACAACCTGCCTCAGGATCCGCCTCATGATCTTACCAGAGCGAGTCTTCGGTAACCGCTTCACCACCTGAGAGAAAAAGACTGGCTGTTACCAAGGGCAACAGGAGATGAGTTCTGATTGGCTTACAGTTTACCAGTCACAGGGGTCATGTCACTGCGGTGAGTAATTTCATCTGTCTAATCCACTGGGAAAACAATAATCAATATGTTTAAATATTGATTCATATAGTTCATGTAAAACATAGTGAAAAAGAATAATTACAGCTTATTATCCATTATCCATCATTACATTATAATTATTATGTAATAACATCAATAATAATGAAAACAACACAATAAATAACGTAATAAATACATTAAATAAAATACATAATCAATACCAAAATATAATAAATATTAGCTTTAAAATATGAAATACATTAAAATATAGAATACACAAAATAAAAAAAGAAAAAATGAAAATGAGTTTTGAACCAAATAATTGTGTCAACATCTTATTATCAAAAGAATTAAATCATTAATTTTGACTGTAAGATATGATAAATATGTTGAAAAGAAATCAAACATTTTAATTCAAACAAAATGAACTTTGTTAAACTGATTTAAACCTGGTCTGTGCACCTGAGCCCTGGTCTAACTTTTCTGAGTGCTGGTTGGTGACGCACCAGGAAGTGGTCAGGGACGGCGTATTTGGCGATCTTAGTGGCAACAAGGTCTCTGAGCTGCTGCAGGATGGCGGGGGGGTCGTCACCTACCTCCTCCTTCAACACCACGAAGGCAAATGGTACTGAGAGCACACACACACACACACACACACACACACACACACACACAAAAAAACTACATATACAGTGGCTTCAGAAAGTATTGATACAACTTCAGTTTCTGTTGTAGATTTAATTCTAAATTGAAAAAAAAACAACATAATCTCCAGAATTCTTGATAAACCAGCAGAAATGTGAGACAGTGAGTCTTCAGCTCAGAAAGTAAAAGCTTCATGAGGAAACTCACAGATAAATAAACCACTCTGAGTGATGAGAGTCAACAGGAGCAGTTTGATAATGAGTCCACAGTCTGACAGCAGGAGGCAGCAGAGCTTCACACAGTCTCACAGACAGTTTCCACAGGTTCACTCTGAACACAGAGGATGATGGGAGTTCACCTGCCTGTAACTCTCACCTTCTCCTTTGATGTCATGTGGGATTCCAATCACAGCTGTTTCTGGAACAGCTGGATGTTCGTCCTGCACAAACAAACACATTATTATTATTGTTATTGTTGTTGTTATTATTATTATTATTGTTATTATTAATGTTATTATTATTATTATTATTATTATTATTATCAATGTTGTTGTTGTTGTTATTATTGTTGTTATTATTATTGTTATTATTATTATTATTATTATTCAGATGTACTGCTGTTAAATGTTTTGATGATTTCAAAATACAAACTTTTACAAACAATACAAACAATTCTTACAATTCAGTTTTGTTCACACTTTCTTCAAAACAAATGTTTATACAATAATAATATTTGTGTGTGTTGCGTCTCACCAGAGCGTCCTCGATCTCTGCTGTGCCGAGACGATGACCGCTGACGTTAATGACATCATCCATACGCCCGGTGATCTGGTAATACCCGTCCTCTGACCGGTACGCTCCATCACCGGTGAAATAATAACCTAACAGAAACAATAACACCATCAGCTCACAGACTGGGTTCCGGAGCTGAGGGACTGCAGAGGGATTGATTTTTACCGACCAGGATACGGTTTGAAATAAGCGTCGACGAATCTCTGGTGGTCTCCATAAATGGTCCGAGCCATCCCCGGCCACGGCCGGCTGAGACACAGAGCCCCGCTGACGGAGTTACCAGACAGAGGTTCACCCTGATGATCGCACACACCACAGACAACACACACAACAGTCAGAACAACAACCACACACACGGCCTCCTGAGAAGCTCCGGCCCTGGTGAAGATGATGAAGCCATGACTGTATCTGTCAGCTTCCCACCATTCACACATGATGTTAGTGAAACTGAAGCTGTTCATGGACACATTAATACACGAGTAATAACAAACTAACTGAAGGAGGCTTGATAACATTCACTGTTGCTCCTCAGTTAACGTGGAACAGAGCAAGTTTACACTGAGGTGTAAACCTGAAAACTTCCACCACAAACACAAACTTCACTCGAGTCCAGAGACCAGAACAGGATCCACCGGCTCTAATGTCTGTTATCACATTTCTCCAGGAACAAACTGCCACAGCAGTTTTCCACACTGAGAACAGGGTCAGGGTTAGGTGGTGCAAATGAAATCCTAGACTCACTGTTTATGAAACACGTAGGAAGAGTCTTCATCAGCAGAGGATTGCAGTGAAAGTGAAGTGACCTCGACCTCCTCTGAGGATGAGATGTAGAACTGAAGGAAGCCTGATCTAATTCAATCTCCACTCAGTAACCAGTGATGATGAAAAACCCTGGAGCGGCTGCAGATTACAGCTCTTCACCAGAGGGAGGGAAGTGGGGAAACTAGCGGATAATTAATTTGGGGGAGCAGCGATCATCCCAACACAGTCTGAAAGTCTGTTAATCAAAGCAAACAGATGCTGCTGGTCCTGTTTTAATTGAAAGATTAAACTGAGAAAGAGAGAGAGGGGTGTCATTCGAAGGCTCGTGCGACCTCTTACATCTAAAGGTCAAGTGGGGTTAACGAGGCCGATGTGAAGCTGATTGGAGGAGAACTGGGCCTCACAGATCCTCGAAGGTCGAATTTTAAATGAATCTTCAGAACAATTTCAGCAGCGTATAAGGAACATTTTTCCTTTTTGTTGTGTTATTAACAAATCAGGTAACAGATAAATCTGGACAGTCTGTGTTTTTGTGTTTGTGTGTACATGGAGCCGGGGCCCCTGATGGAGCAGAGCCTGTGTTTGAAGCAACAGTTAATGTCTCTGTTGGGAAAATCAAACACTCACACACAGGAGCAACACAATCTGACAGAGTTTCAGACCAGTTCAGACCAGTTCAGACCAGTTTCAGTCCAGTTCAGTCCAGTTCCGGACCTGTCTGGAGACAAAACAACTGGATTTTCTCCAGAAAAGTAAAAGAACTTTTGTTCCTAAACACACGACAGACTGGGAAAAGGATCAGCTGATGACACAGGAAGCTGATGGTTGTTGTGTGGTTGTTGCTGTGTGGCTGTTGTGTGGTGGTTGTTGTTGGTTTGTTGTTGCTGTGGTTGTTGCTGTGTGCTTTGTTGTTTGGGTGGTTGTTGTGTGGTTGTTGCTGTGTGGTTGTTGTGTGGTTGTTGTGTGGTTGCTGTGTGGTTGCTGTGTGGTTCTTGTTTGGTGGTTGCTGTGTGGTTGCTGTGTGGTTCTTGTTTGGTGGTTGCTGTGTGGTTGTTGTCACCTTCTCTCCCATGAGGACAGGCTGGATGCCAAAGAACGGCCTCATGGCCATTGCTGGGACGATGGGAGCTCCTTCCTCCGCAGGACGAGGGGCGATGCAGACTCCTCCAGTCTCTGCAAGGACGACAAACAGATTAAGTTCAGATTAAAGTTCTTCACTCGATGATGATGAGTTCAAGTGCAGCTGGATTTGTTCATTAATTATTTAATGTTAAATATTTCACCAGTTATGAACTGACTGAAGACCAACAGACTGACGTCTGCTACAGTAGTGAAAGTGAATGTATAAACTTTGACCTGAGGGGGCACTAGAGGAAACATAACGAGTTCATTATAATCTAAAGGGTTCTTCCTCTGAGGAGGAGGAGGGAGATGAAGAACCCGGCAGGCAGCTGTTAGATGTTGTGGTTCTCTAACACCAGCGTTAATTTGATGAACAATTACTGATGACAGCTGTTGTTAAAAAGTCCAACATCCTCCAAACGTCTCATGCCGTCGCCATGTTGACAGATCAAATACAGGGTTAGGCTGAGCTGCATGGAGGGGAGTTAAAATCTGTGTTATGTTTTTTATTTGTCTATTTATTGTGTGTGTGTGTGTGTGTGTGTGTGTATGTGTGCGTGCTGTGTGTACAATGTGTGTGTGTGTGTACTGTGTGTGTCAGTGTGTGTGTGTGTGTGTGTGTGTGTGTACAATTTGTGTGTGTATCTGTGTGTGTGTGTATACTGTGTGTGTACTGTGTGTGTCAGTGTGTGAGTGTACTTGTACTTGCTACATAGTAAGGACCAAAAAAAGTATTTTACTAACAGAGTGAGGACATTTTGGGAAAGTGAGGACATTTTGGCCGGTCCTCACTTTTTGAGACACCTTCAAATCACATGTTGAGGGTTAAGACTTGGTTTTAGAGTTATGGTTAGAATTAGGTTTAGGTTAAGGTTAGGGTCAGGGTCAGGGTTAGGCTCTCAGGTGTGATGGTTAAGGTTAGGGTAAGGGGCTAGGGAATGTATTATGTCAATGAGTGTCCTCACAAAGATAGAAGTACAAGTGTGTGTGTGTGTGTGTGTGTGTGTGTGTGTGTGTGTGTGTGTGTGTGTGTGTGTGTGTGTGTGTTAGATTGTTCTCCACATGGTTTTCGTCATCTGAGCTTTGACTTTAATGTGTTACTGTCAACAACAGTTTGATCACATGAAGTGGAATCAGAGGTCTGGGTCTCTGCCACCAGGGGGCTCAGATGTTTCTTCTGGCTGAAGCTTTAATTTCCTTTAATTTCTTAATTTATTGGGGATTTTCTCCTGTTCACAGAAAGAAGCAGCTGGCAGAGAGTTTAAAGTCTGATTTAAAAACAACACACACTCAGTGCTCTGGTGATTGTCGAGGAATTAGGTCACACACTCTCACACTGTTGTCAGTGATCCTCCTCCGTCTTGTCCTGGGGGGTTGGTGGGGGGTTGTGTTGGGGGTGTGAGTGTGTTGAGGATTTGATCTTAATTCATTTTCTGCAGAGCTGCAGATGTTCTGCTGCTAATCGTTGAAATTAGGGTTGAAGAGAGAATCAGACAGACTTACAGTGAGACCAGCAGAGACAGGAGACCACATCAGAGACCTGAGATCTGGACTCAGGGTTTTCTCCTCTGATCTTTAGTTACACTGTGTTATAGGACAAATTATTACAACAAGAAATAAATGGTCATAAATCTCAGTGGAAAATGATCAAACATGGGGTCCTCAGGGATCAGATGACTGTCAGACCTCCTCCATCTTCATAATTTTTTATTTGTTGAAGAACTGGTTAATGTGAAATGATATTTATCTTTAAATATAAGCAGGACAAACCTTTTTGTTCCAATAGAAATCAAAATAATGTTGAACATGTTCGTCTGATACTAAAAGACCAGGAAACAGAGAGTGAAGTCCACCAATCCCCCGGGGTCCACATCCATGAGTCTACTTAAAAAACCCCAAAACTTATATTGATCCTCATATAAATCACTGTTATATTACAACACGTTCCCTAATTATCAGGAGTAACTACAGATTCTACAGACGACACGTTTTTAAAAGAACTTTAAAGGAAATATTTTCATTCAGCATTTATTTCTTCTCTACACACCAGGCAGCACCGGGAAACCCAAAGGCATCGTCCACACACAGGCTGGATACCTGCTGTATCCTGCCTGTTCAATTAGTGTTTCGGCTGATGTTTGGGTGTAAAGATGTTAGGGTGTTAAGGTGTTAGGATGTAAAGATGTTAGGGTGTTAAGGTGTTAGGATGTAAAGATGTTAGGGTGTTAGGATGTTAGGGTGTTAGGATGCAAGGATGTTAGGATTTTAGGGTGTTAGGGTGTTAGGGTGTTAGGATGTAAGGATGTTAGGGTGTAAGGATGTTAGGATGTTAGGATGTAAGGATGTTGGGGTGTAAGGATGTTAGGGTGTAAGTATGTAAAGATGTTAGGGTGTAAGGATGTAAGGATGTTAGGGTGTTCAGGTGTAAGGATGTTAGGATGTGAGGATGTAAGGATGTTAGGGTGTTAGGATGTTAGGATGTTAGGGTGTTAGGGTGCAAGGATGTAAGAATGTTAGGGTGTTAGGATGTTAGGGTATTAGGATTTTAGGATGTAAGGATGTTAGGGTGTTAGGGTGTTAGGATGTTAGGGTGTTAGGGTGTAAGGATGTAAGGGTGTTAGGGTGTTAGGATGTTAGGATGTTAGGATGTTAGCATGTAAGGGTGTTAGGATGTTAGGATGTAAGGATGTTAGGGTGTTAGGGTGTAAGGATGTAAGGATGTTAGGATGTTAGGGTGTTACGTGTCACTCACCTGTCTGCCACCAGGTGTCCACTAAAGGACACCGTCCATCTCCAACCACACTGTGGAACCAGTGCCAGGCCTCATGGTTAATGGGCTCTCCCACTGCACATGCACACACACACACACGCACACACATGCACACGCACGCATGCACGCACGCACACACACACACACACACACACACACACACACACACACACACACACACACTGTTTATATGGTTCTATAACAGCTCTATCAGCTTCCAGTCTTTACATGTTCTGACTTTGTGTGTTTGTGTTGTGCTCGTTTGAAACTGGACTCAGGGTTAGGTGTTCAATAGAGGTCACCAATAGATCAAATATTGATCTGTGTACATATGATCAGCTTCAGTATTAAAAATTTGGCTGGATTCCCAGTGTGTGTCTGATAGGTGACAGAGGAATGACGGAGCCATCAGGAGATAATTAGTCAGGTGAGTAAAGTCTCACCGGATCCCAGCGTCCTCAGAGACGAGCGGTCGTACTTCTTCACCCAGCTCTCGTCGTACTTCAGCAGCAGGCGCATAGCCGTCGGAGCGCCGTAAAACTGAGTGATCCTCAGACGCTCGACGGTCTCCCAGTACCTGCCTGGGGGACGACACACCGTCACAGCACTATTCTGCAACACAGTCACTCAGACAGGTGCAGGCACACCTTCATGGAGGATCACTGTGCAACGTTAATGTTTGTAGATTGTTTTTGTTTTTGAGTTGATGGTCAGAGAGCAGGAGTTCCCTCCTCTGCACGTCTCTCTGGACCCTCACTGTTTCATTCTCTACTAAGCAACCAACAATAAACAGGTCAAAGGTTAACACCACATCAAAGTGACGAAAGGTCACGTCACCTTGTGGTGATGTAGGTCAGAGCTGTTAGTGCTGAGCAGCCAATCAGAGCAGAGAGGAAACATGACTATAAAACAATTCAGGTGAGATAAAGTGACTCCACTGCAGGTAATAAACCAACATTAACGACATTATTGAGTAACTGAACACTGGAGAGACGCCAATCAAACTGCCCCGCCCCCACACCCACACCCTTCTGGAGGATTTAAAACATTAACAGGACCATGTTGGAAATGACTGATAAAAACAGTTCTATCTACAGATACTGACTGAGGATTGCTAGAGCTCATTTCTGCTGACGGTGAACTGTGACCCTAGTGTTAAACCTAACCCTAACCCTAACAGTAATGTAAAGCTGCTGAGGGACCTCATTCAAAACCTGGTTCTGAAGAGGGACCAGATGGGTCCTAAATGGGTAAAACCAGGAGGCCAGTTCTGTCTGTACTGACGACACCATGGAGGCAGACGAGCCGAGCAGACACTTACATCCCTGCATCTCCAGCTTTACCTTTGTTCAGAGATCAATAAGAAGATTTATAAACCATCTCCTCTCTCAGCTTCTCTCTGGAGCTCTAGTAACAGCAGGTCAGTCAGCCAATCAGAGGAGAGGATCTGAGCTTCTCTTCTGAGCTGAATTGATTGAATTAACCAGTTATATTGGAATATGAAGCCCTGTGTTCGGCTCTTTACTAGTGAAATGCATCCTGGGAGGCGTGGTTGACTTCTCTCCTACAGTTTTCAGGTCCATCTGCTTCTTCCTGTAGATATAACTGTCGGTCACCGGCGCTGACCGTGAGGAGCACTTGTTGGTGTGTGGAGTCCTGTTTCCAGCTGTGGGTCTTACCTGGGTCTGGGTAGACAGGTGTGCTCTCAAACAGGACGGTGGTGGCGCCATTGCACAGAGGACCATACACCACGTAACTGTGGCCCGTTATCCAGCCGACGTCCGCCACGCAGCCGAACACGTCACCGTCCCGGTAATCGAACACGTACTGAAATCAACACAACATTTGGAAACATTTGGACTTTTATTTTGGTTCAACAATGCGTTTCCTTCCCTTTGTTTCCTTCCCTTTGTAATGACCTCACAGTTTCCTGTAGTTCAGTCTCATGTCATGTACACAGTGACACATACATATTGTTGTGATTGATTCCTGTTTTACACTGAATGCAGTTGTTTAAATGCTGCCTGTTGTCGTCTCTGTTCTTAACTCTGTGCTTCTTGTTAGAAACAGGCTCTATAAACAAACTCATATTATATATTTTATTGTATTTTTTTTTGTTGTAATTTTTTTGTTGTTTTTTTTGCACTTTTTGCTCCTACTTATGTCGTGAGGTTGTAGTTAGTCACCACAGCTGGATGAGCTGTGATGTCATCACACCACATGAGGTTGGATGTAGAGTCTCGGTAGACGGTGGACGAGTGACGGACTCTGTTGAGGGGAAAGAATCTGGAGTTGTTTTGGTCAGAAACAAAATGCCTGAAAAGCCAAAGTGAGTCTCCTAGCAACGCCACCTCACAGCCTCTCTCTCTCAGTGTGTCTCAGTGTCTCTCGCCCTGGCCTGGACCCAGCAGGCCTCATCTTTTTCAGATAAAGCAGCTTTTGTTCTGTTGTTTCATCCAAACAAACAGCGAGCCAACCCCCCCCCCCCCCCCCCCCCCCCCCCCACAAACCCTGCGCTACTAAGCTGCTTTAGAAATTAGCACTGATAAATATTTGGCAGTGATGGGGGGGGTTATTATCGTTCATGTTTTTATTCAATTATCATGTCGGCTTCGGTCGATCCCTGCACACACACACACACACACAGGAAGCAGCTGTTTCTGCTTGTCAATCACAAAAAAGCTAATTTAAAGCTTTCTGAGGCAGATTTGGCCGCAGGGCTGCGTCCTCATCCTCATCCTCCTCTTCATCGTCCTTGTCCTCGCTCTGAGGACTAACAGCAGTGTCTTTGTTTGGCCTGTTGTGTAATTGCTCTTTTGTCTTTCCTCCCTCATTGAAACAGCAGCTCTGCTGATGAAGAGTGAAGCAGTGACAGAAGAAGTGAGAGTAACATGTCTGTAACTGGAGCGTGAAGGATGTAAGGAAGTAGAGGAGAAGGTAACAAGAAAAGGAAAGAAGGAAATACAAAAGGAGCGAAGGAGGTAGGAAAGTAGGAAATGTGAAAAAGGAAGCAGGAAAGGAGATACAGAGGAAGGGAATATGAAAGGAGAGGAGGAGGTAAAGAAGGAGGTGTGACAGTAAGAGTGTGTGTGTGTGCGTACCTGGTGGGTCAGGGAGGTGTACAGCAGGTATCCAGCCTGTGTGTGGACGATGCCTTTGGGTTTCCCGGTGCTGCCTGATGTGTAGAGAAGAAACAGGATGTCCTCACTGTCCAGAGGCTCCGCAGGACAGACTGAGGCATGATGGGACATCACCTGCACGTACACCACGTTACTGTACTACTACTACTACTATTACTACTACATGTATTGTACTGATCAGGTGTATTGATCGGGGGGTTGTCACCTCCTCCAGGGGGACGTCCAGCTCTCCCATCACCGCAGGCTGCTCCGTCCTCTGGGAGACGAACACGTATTGGACGGAGGGACAGGTCTTCACCGCAACGTCCACGGTGGACTTCAGGTGGATGAGTCGTCCGCCTCTCACACCTTGATTACAGGTGACCACTGCTTTACACTGAGCTGGAGACACAAGGTGTATCTGAGGGGGTTGTCTTCTTCTCTTTGATCAGACTCAATATCAGCAGCTGCCGGTTTCCTGTTGAAACCGGAGCTACAGTGGGAGATCAGGTGACCTCCGCTGGTGACTGACACTGGTGGCAAGCATGGTGACATATGAACCTTTAAAATATTCTGTTACAAATAAAAGCTGCCGCTGCCTGAATCATTAAGATAAAACTTTCAGGAGAATAAATCAGCTCTTCCCCTCACACGTTTGTCTTTTCTGTCTTCACTGTTGAACAGTGAAGGAGAGGAGCTGACTGAGTCTCTGTCAGCTGAAAAGAGTCCAGAGAATCAGACACTGTCACTGTTTCTCTGCTCAACTCTGAGGCTGAATGAACCTTTGAGCTGCTGTAAACCTTTAAAGACTTTAAATGACTTTGGTGATAAAATGAGAATTCCTGACTTTATCCCTGAATAAACCTCCTGAAGTCAAACTCAGCTTCCTCTCACAGATTCTTTTTAAACACCTCACAGTACGAGTTCAGACATGACCTGAATGACTCAGATCCAGACTGAAGATCCAGTTTCACTCGTCTGAAATTAACTTTTTTATTTCCTCCTGACAAAGAGGAAACGGTCGTCTATCACAGACTGATCCTGTAAATCTGCTTCTCCTGCCGCTCAGCCGTGGTAAATGTCATGTTTGGATTTTCTGAGGCAGCGACTGTTTCCAAAACACCAGAGTCCCTGAGCGGGGGGAGGGGTGGGGTGGGGAGGGGTTTACTGAGAGTTCAGTTACTGAAGGAGCTGGAAGTCAAACAACAGAGCAGGTGACTGCTGATTGACCTTCACGCTGCTGCGGCTCAGGAATGAAAAACCAGGTTCACAGAAACCTCTGACTCAACAGGATCAACAGGTCCAGGAAAAGCAGTCCTGCAGGTCAGACCTGGACTGGAGTCCAGTCACTGGTCTGAACCACACCAACCCTGATTTCAGGACCCAACATGATGGTCTACACTGTGGGTGTTCAAACTACGGCCCACAGGCCATGTGAGGCCCAACACTTTCATCTAATGGTCTCTGAATCTTTGAAGTTTGAATTTCCTCCAGATCAGCCACTGATCGAACCCACAAACCTCAGACATCATCAGTCTCCACTGTCTCTTCTTTTCAGCTCCTCTCGTCGGTTTTCTCATTATTTCCTTCATTTATTTTTCTCTCTTTTTTGCAGTTATAACAGCCCAGAGAGGCTTTCATCTTTACAGCAAACAACAAACTGAAATGTTCATATTTATTTATCAACATATTAATTCTGCACATGGAGGGAAAAACATAATCATTCAATTGTGAGATGTATCATAAAACTGCCTCCAGGACGCTGTGGATACAGAGGGACCCCAGAGGCGACAGTTCTCTGTGGGTTCACATCTGCACACAGACACTGATCCATCTCTACGTAAAAATATTGACTAGTGCTGCTTTAAGGAAAATATTATGGCGTGAATCTGAACTCTGCAGGTTTAGAAGTTTATAATCGACTCAGACTAATCAACATTTCAATGAAAACTGACACTGAAGTGAAAACCTCCATCAGAACTGAGTCCAGTCCGGTTTCACTCACCGTCCTGGATCCTCCCTGCCAGAGCCTCCGAGCTGAAGCCGGCGAACACCACGGTGTGCACCGCCCCGATACGAGCACACGCCAACATGGCCGCCACCGCCAGTGGTGAGACTGGCATGTAAATGGCCACCCTGTCCCCCTTCTGGATCCCATGACTCTTCAGGGTGTTGGCAAGGCGGCAGGTCGTCTCCAGCAGCTCCCTGTGGGACGGACAACAGGAAACTGAGTTCCTGTAGTTTTAACTTAATTTAAAACAAACCTAATTGAGTCAGATTATATAATGACAAACAGAATACAAGATAAAAGTTCTGTAATGCAGATATCAAAACAAGAAAATATTAAAATCACAGAAAATAATAATTAAAAAATAAAAATTATAATTACTCACATTCAAATCCTTTTTATAAGATAAATCATAAAATAGCAGATTGTGGAATTTTGTTTATGATAATTACAAAGTTACGTTTGTAGTTTATCATCTCCTAATAAACAACTGTTTAACTTAACCAAGTGAACATGTGCGTCTTTACATTTATGATGCTGCAGGTAAAGCTCAGTATCATCTGCATAGAGGGTGATTACAGGGACCTTATCACTGATTTCTGTCAGATAAGGTGTTTGCAGGTGTTCATACCTGTAGGTGACCTTCACCTCGGTGCCAGGTTCATCTCGCTCCCAGATCAGAGCCACTCGGTCTGGATGTTTCTCAACATGGACGTCCAGACAGTTCACTGAAAGACGGACGGACACAGCAGGACGTCAGTCGACTCAAAAAACTGCTCAGGACGAAAAACGTAATCGTGACGGTTGTTTGAAACTTCTGTCATTCATCAACCCCCAGACGGTTTTCTCCACCTGTGGAAGTGTTGAAATCACCTGCACTTTGATAACCTACATGATGATGATGTCTTTGCCTTTAAACATTTGCTATAAAACACTGAAGGACAGTGAATCACATTTTAAAGAAGAAAAAATATGATTAAAACATCAAAACATGAGTTTCTATTTTAACTGAGTCTTGCTTCAGGTTTATGTTTGTTTTCCAGTTTGTTTTATTTGAATCTTTGTTTTTGTTCGTTTTCTTGGTAAAAATGTGGAAAAGTTTCTTCAGTTTGTTGTTTTATGGCAAAATAAAACCAAACCTGTGTTTTACAGGAAAAAAGGCAGAATTGATTATTTCTGTGTGTGTAGACCCTGAACCCAGTCAGTGTTTTTATCCCTCATGTTCATCTGCTGTTAAAAATACTGTAAAATCTGGGTTGAAATGATTAGTCAGTTAAATTATAGCCAAGATTAAACAACTACTTTACAGTTTTTCAGTGTCTCAGATCTTGTGCTCTTCTTTTCTGTCACAGCAAACCGAATCACTCTGTTTGTTGATCAGATGAAACAAAACGTTTGACGACGACTTTGACAAAACAATCAAGTGGCTTAAAAAGTAAAAGAAAAGAATAAAATAAGCAGAACATGGAAACTACGGGGCATCAGCAGGAAGAGAAGGAATAATACTCCCACTGTCAGGCAGGTCACAGTCTGCACATCAGCACTCATCTGTGAAACGATTACTGCAGTGTAGAGCTAAAACTATTCAATTACTCAATTAATCAATCAAAAGGACAAAACTCTGCACATATTTTGATGCAATTAATCGTCAATGAAGCAGAAATGTAAAACATCCTCTGACTGCATCTTTTAACTGTGGTGGTTTCAGCCATTAACAGCTTCTGGATCTCTGCACAGCTGATGTTGACACGTCGTCATTTATTCATCCTGTGATTGAACATTAATCCTGAAATGGATTTAAGACTGAGGATCTCGTTTGAGTCTCACACAGCAGGTTCACAGAACCATTTATGTAACAAACAGAAAGAAATCAGATCTGATACAAATCATCCCGCTGTCGTTATTGGAATATTATTGGATTATTATTGGATTATTATCAGAGACAGAAAAACAACAGAGGAGGATAAAGAGACAATGAAGTCACTGCAGAGACAGAGTCCATACAGTCTGTTCAGTCTCTGTCCAAACACTGCGATTATTTTAACATATTATGAATGTGGTTCTCAGACTTGGGGGGGTTCAGTTGATCTCCGTTGGTTCCGTGTTTGTGAGGTCAGTCGGTTGTTATCAGCTGATCCAGAACTTAACTGCTTGTTTTTATAAATTAATTTTTCTCATTTTGAGGAAATAAAATCCTTATTTTCAAAATCCACCTGACTCCACGTGTCCTCCAGCTCCGCCCCCCTCGAGGATAATCAAAGATTATTATATATAATATAATATTATTATTTTCATCAGTTAACTTCAGTGACCTTCGACCTTTTGGCTCAGTTGTTTGGGCTCAGATCAGGTTATATTATTATATATGGGGGGTGGGGGTCAGCAGAGGCAGTGGTTACTGCCTGTGTTCAGCCAGGAGACCAGACCTGCACCCGGTCGATCTCCTGGACGAGGACACGCCGCTCTTCCTCCAGATCAGACACCTTCTCCTCCTTCCTGCCCCCGACCCGGTGGAGCTCTCCCTCAGGTATCTGGATCCGCCTGTTGGTTCACATCCAGACCCACACCAGCGTCTTCAGGTCCAGCTGGAGACTGGTCCTCGTTTGTCTCTCTGCCTCCTCTTTGTGCTCGGTCAGCGCAGCACAGGAAAAGCTTTGAAAAGCTCTCATGTAAATTCCTGTCTGTGATTTTAATCACTAATTAAATCCAGGTTTATATTAATTCAATAAAAACGAAACTCATAACTTTACATATCAGAGCTGCAATGATTGATTCATTAGTCAAACTAAAACTGACTTCATGTCCAAACTGTTGCTGTTTGATTTTTTCTATAATTTAAATTGATGAAATAAAGAGTAAAATTATCGGCACATGAAGAGATGATCGGTTTGATGCAGGAGGTGAATTTGGTGACTTTGAAATGACTTTTACTTTTACTGGAGCTTTTTGCTGCTGGCACTTTTCACAATAAGATTTTATTGATTCTTCCACCAGTGAATTCAAACAGTGAAGCCGGGTCACTCTGTCAGTCATTACAGTCATTTTACAGGAGCATTATGGGAAACATGAGAGAGATATTATCACTGAGAACCAGGGAACGAGGCGGGAAAAGTTCAGTCGTCGGAGGATTATGACCTCCACCAAGGAGACCAGAGAGGAACCTGTTTATGTTGGTCTGGTTCCAGTTAAAGAGCCAGTTCAGATCCAGATCCAGCTTCATATAGAAATCTGATTTATGGTGTTGAGATTGATGAGTTTGTCTGGTGCAGATCCAGATCATAATCTGATCAATATCCAATCAGATCATAATCTGATCAATATCCAATCAGATCATAATCTGATCAATATCCAATCAGATCATCTGGATCTGGTGATTACATCATTACAACACCACCTGTGCTTGTGACGCAGTAAAGAGTATCACAGCTCAACATGTACATGAATTACATGATGCTGACGTCATCATTTCAGACAACAGGTAACGCCACACACCTGTCACTCAGAACAACACACAGGTGCAGGAGCTGAGTCCAGAACTTTAATCCCGACGGAACCAAACGGACGCTTCCTGTGCAGCAGGCGGGTGAACTGATCACCTGTGATCTGATTATCGATCACTGATCATCGATCGTCGGTTAGTTCGTTCGATAAACTCACCGGACACGTTGAGCTTCCCCCCCAGAAACCAGCTGATCTTCCCGCTGCTCAGCTCGCAGTCCCGGACCCGGTGAAACGGCTGCACCCAGCGAAGCCTGTCGACGGCGGCGGATCCCCAGAACTGATCCGGGTCCGTGACCGACAGCCGGTACAGGTCCCGGTGGGAAAGGCGGGACAGCTGGTTGCTCCAGGTGCCCGGTGGTGGTGGAGCGGCCACGGAGGACAGACCACACAGTCCCGGGATCCTGGATTTCCCGGGTCCCGGGGTCCGGCAGCGGCTCAGCAGGATCCTGAAGAATCCGGTCCCCCTGCAGCTGCGAGCAGCCATGTTGATCCTCTGCATCCAGGACTGAAACTGACCCCCCCCTCAGGTGTTCTCAGGTGTCTGGATGTATGGAGTCTCTTTAGCGCCATAATCTGTCAGTGTTCCTCCCGGTTCCTGCTGTTGTTCATAATAATTATAATTATTATTAACTTGAATTAAAATAACCATAATTGAAATAATTGCAGTGGAGACAGTGTCAGTCAGGAGCTGCAGACCTGCTGAGCAACATCATGCAAAATACAACATCCCCACAAAGTTGGAGGAAAACTGACAAACACACGTCAGTGGTTTTATATTTGGAATCAATAAGTAATGTGATCAATTCTCCAGTTAATTAATTAAAAGTACATTTGTAATGGATCATAATCCTGCTGACACAGAAACAATTACTATTAAATAATAACATCATAATTATTCCAGTGGCACTTTCCAGACTCCTGGACTGTACAGACCCACAGTGTTAATGTTAAATCAGTAAATTCAACTTTATTTAAGGAATAATAATAAAGAATAATATAAACACAGAGAAAGTTATTCAGTGTTATTTCAACCTGTTTCTTTCCACAATAAAAGCCTGTTTCGGGTCATGTTTATTTAATTCCATAGCTTTTAAAAAAATATTTATTCCATTGTGTGTATTTTTTAACCCTGGTGATTTTCACTTTGTTCTGAGGTAAATGTAGTGAAGCCTCTCACACTGTCACATGACTGATGTGTTAAAGCAGGATTTAATATTACAGCTGAGACTGACTGCTGTTGCATTTAATACTTTCATAAGGGAATTTTTTTACATTCTTATATATTAAAAATAGGTGAAAACCTTGTATGTTAAAATAAAAATCTACCTTTCAGATCTAATGAATGAAATTCTCCTGAGTTAGGATTTGTGTGATGATAAAACTGTCACTTGAAAAAGCTGAAAATGATGATTTGTGGTTAAAAATCGAAGCAGGAGCAGAAACTTGTGTTATTAGACAGAAGCTGAATCATTCAGAAATTTCTCCTCAAAGATTTAAACTTTAAAAAAACATTTCAAGGCTCATAAGATGAAACATTTCAAAAGGATAAAAATGGTCACTGAACCATAAGAAATCATAACATCACTTACCTGTTGTGATGCTGCTGTCCCCTGTAGGTCAACACCAGAACTGCAGGTTAAATCTGCATCAGGATCAGTTTGAAATGTTTTATATTTGAAGTTAATTTTAGATGTTTTAAATCTAAAGTGAATCATTCATCAAAGGCCTGATGAGAGAAAAATATACATATATGTAAAAGAAGCTTAAAGATTCCAAGTTTATTATGAATCAAATAATAAATATGAAGTTGGGTAAATGATACACACTTACTCCAGAGCTTTCAAGGGGACCATATGGTCTTCATCAGCAGATGGAGTTTTCCCTGTTGTCACGTTACTGTCGGCCTTCTGTTACATGTTCATTCTTGGAAACTATGCACTAAAGGTCCACTTACTCGCTAATTCATCAGCTGATGAGGACTGTGTGGTACAGTCAAAAGCTCAAGAACAAGCCTGTAAGTGGACCTTGAGTGGAGATTCTTTTGTCATGTTGTTTCTCAAATAAATACAAACAAAAATACAATATAAAAATATTAGAAAATAAAAATCATAAATGAATGTGAAGAATTCAAATGACTGAGCTTCACAAAATAAAAACAACAAACATGCAGATAAAACCATAAAGAACCAAACACTGACACAGGATCAGTTTATATTTCTGCTTCATGAAACCTGTTTGTGTTTGGATTTAACTCTTTAAGTAGATTAATTTAGTGCTGGTTGAACCTGCAGGGATCAGATTAGTTTGGAGCCACTGTTGTTTGTCTGGTGACATTAATGATGTTAATGCCTGCAGATTATTTGTTTAACCAGTAAAACACAAATTTAAAATCACATCACAGAACATTTTGTCTTCACAATAACAAGCATCAATAATCTGTCAGGTTTATTATCTCATATTCAAACTGCAGACACAGACATTAACATTAACATTAACATTAACATTAACTTTAACTTTATCATTAACATTAACATTAACTTTAACTTTATCATTAACATTAACATTAACATTAACTTTATCATTAACATTAACTTTATCATTAACATTATCATTAACTTTATCATTAACATTAACATTAACATTATCATTAACTTTATCATTATCATTAACTTTATCATTAACATTAACATTAACTTTATCATTAACATTAACATTAACATTAACATTATCATTAACTTTATCATTATCATTAACTTTATCATTAACATTATCATTATCATTAACATTATCATTAACTTTATCATTAACATTAACATTATCATTATCATTAACATTATCATTAACTTTATCATTAACATTAACATTAACATTAACATTATCATTAACTTTATCATTAACATTATCATTAACATTATCATTAACTTTATCATTAACATTAACATTATCATTATCATTAACATTATCATTAACTTTATCATTAACATTAACATTAACATTATCATTAACTTTATCATTAACATTAACATTAACATTAACATTATCATTAACTTTAACATTAACATTAACTTTATCATTAACATTAACATTATCATTAACTTTATCATTAACATTAACATCAACATTAACATTAACATTAACATTATCATTATCATTAACATTAACATTAACATTAACATTAACTTTATCATTAACATTAACATTATCATTAACTTTATCATTAACATTAACATTATCATTAACTTTATCATTAACATTATCATTAACATTAACATTAACATTATCATTACCTTTATCATTAACATTAACATTATCATTAACATTAACATTAACATTAACATTATCATTAACTTTATCATTAACATTAACATTAATATTATGGGAGGGTGGGGGTGGTCACGTGACCCGACGAAGATGGCAGCTTAGAAGAGGGGCTCTGGTCAATCGTGCACAAAAATCTTTTTATTCCCCGGATAGTGGCTTGAAATTCAAAATTTCAACTTAGGGTCAATTATGTCGACATCTCACGCGACTAAGGACTGCGACATTTTTACCAGAGCTCGAAAATCCACCGCTCAAAACAAGAAAGTGGCCCCGTCACCCGAGCAAGCCGGTGCTAACAACATGGCCGACATAGCAGAGGCGCTAACAACATGGCCGACATAGCAGGCGCTAACAACATGGCTGACATAGCAGGCGCTAACAACATGGCCGACATAGCAGAGGCGCTAACAACATGGCCGACATAGCAGGCGCTAACAACATGGCTGACATAGCAGGCGCTAACAACATGGCCGACATAGCAGAGGCGCTAACAACATGGCCGACATAGCAGAGGCGCTAACAACATGGCCGACATAGCAGAGGCGCTAAGAGGGCTAAAGCCGCTCCGCTCGGAGTTTGGACTAACACTGGACGGATTAATAACCGCCTCGGAGACGTGACCAGTGCTATAACAGCACTTGAGGCCAAAGTGGCTGAAGTTAAACAGGACGTGTCGGAACACACAAACCGCATCGAGGGAGCGGAGAACCGAGTAATGGCGGCGGAGGAGGAACTTGAAAGTGTGCGGGCGGAACTGGATTCAACTGTAAAACGGCTGAATTATGTGGAGATGAAGACTGATGATTTGGAGAACCGAAGCAGGAGGAAGAACCTGCGTATGTTTGGTCTCAGAGAAGGCGCCGAGGGTACACAACCATTGCTGGATTTTATCTGGGAAATGTTACCGAAGTGGCTGGGGCTCAGTGCGGACCAGGCCCCGGTGTTGGAGCGGGAGCATCGCACCTTGGCGCCGGCAAAGCCGAACAACACAGAGCGGTTCTGATGCGCTTCTGAAATCTGATGGAGAGGCTGTCTGTCGTCTTCCATCACAGAAGAATATCCTGCACGATGGAGCTAAGATCACTGGCACAGGACCTTTCAGCAGAAACGATGCGGAGACGTCGGGAGTTCAACGAGATGGGAAGATTTCGCGGATTTCAGCTAAACCCTTGTAAGATGAGAGTGGTCCATGGCGGGAAGGTGTTCCTCTTCTCTTCACCGCGAAATTCAACCTCAAGGATAAACTGTTCCTCGCCGTCGGACAGGTAACACCAGTAAAAGTCACAGTGAGAGTGAGGTTAGAAATGACCCGGGTCACTTTGGCTTTGTCTTGCTTTTGTTTCTCCCAATGAAGATATAAGTTTATTGCATATTGTTTACAACTAACATCTGTACGGAGGGTGAACCGGGCATGGTCTTAATTAGCCCCCCCTCCCCGTTTTTTGAGTTTAACATTGAGAGAGACATTATTATGACAATTATTTAGTTTACACAAAATGATGTCTGGAATACGGGGCAGGTCGGAGGTAAATTTAATTTCAATTTATTATTATAATTGTTATATAGACAAATCCGTCCCTTTTCGATAAATAAAGGTTATGACTGTTGTAAGTGCGGTGCGCGGCTGGCGACAGGCCCAAAGACCCACGTACACTAACTAACTGCTCCTCATGTAAATGTGGATCAGTGCTCCTCATTTATTTAGCGAAAGATGGGGAATAACGGGAACAACACTCAATGTTCAGGTTTTAAAACACTTCAGTTGGGGAAGTGTGTGAGGTGGGGGGATTCTGGCAGAATGTGTGTTTTTTTGTTTTTTTTTGTTTTGTTTTCACGTCATCAAGACTCCTACTTTCTCGTTTACTGATTAAAACACCACTATGTCTAAAATAAAGATCAGCAGTTGGAATGTTAGGGGCTGAGAGAAATAGCCAAACTAAAGCAAGTATTAAACAGACTCAGACAACTTCAGTCTCAGATAGTCTTCCTGCAGGAGATACATTTAAGGGCAGCAGAAATTGATAGATTGCAAAAAAGATGGCCAGGTCAGGTTTTGTGTGCTCCATACAGTAATTATGCTAGAGGTGTGCTCATACTTATACATAAACCTTTACCGTTCCAAACCACTAATGTTATTTGTGATCAATATGGCAGGTATATTATTATTCAGGGTAACATATCCACGTGTGCACTGAATCTGGTTTGCATCTATGGTCCAAATGATGACAATCCCAATTTTTTTCAGAATCTCTTCCTCACTCTGTCTACCTTGCAAGGTATGTACATTATCGGTGGTGATTTTAATTGCACTTTAGTGCCCACAAAGGATCGCTCTACTTGCCTTGACTCTACTCATATACAAACAAGGAAAATATTGTTGCAGTCCTGTAAAGATTTGAATTTGGTTGAAATATGGAGGGAATTGCACCCAGATAAAGAATATTCTTTATCTGTTGTTCGAGTTCGCATGGCACTCACTCACGAATTGATTATTTTTTGGTCTCATCTGGTTTTCTTTCAAAAATTAAAGAATGCTGGTATGATAGTATTGTCATTAGTGATCATGCAGCTGTATCATTACACCGATATATTGACGCATTTATTCATAACCCGAAGAGATGGAGATTTCCCACTGAGCTACTGCAGAATGCAGAATTTATAAAATGTATTGAAGTACACATTAACAGTTACTTTGAAATCAATCTTGATCAGACTGACGCCTGTGTTAGATGGGAGGCATTCAAAGCGTATATCAGAGGGGAAATTATTAGTTTTACAAAATCCAAAGCCAAACAACAGCGTATAGAAATGGAAACAATTGAAAACCAAATTTGATTGTTAGAACAGGAACTATATAACAATTACAATCAGCAAAAAGCAAAGGACTTACAAATTATGAGAGCCAAATAAAACAAATTGTCTATGGAAAAAGTTGCAAAAAATTTAATTTGGCTAAAGCAGTCTTACTATGATCAAGGAGAAAAATGTGGTAAACTGTTGGCTTGGCGACTTAAGAAACAGCAGTTAGACAGGGCAATCAATAGCATCAAGACAACTGCAGGTGATATAACTTCAGAACCAGTGGAGATCAATAATGCATTTAGGGATTTTTACGAGGCCTTGTATACATCAGAGCGTTTAGATGATTTTGGCAGTCAAAACTGTTTTTTGGATCAATTGAGATTCCAGACTTTGTCAGAAAATGAACAACACAAATTGGATTGTGGTCTAACAACAAAGGAATTAGCAGAGGCCATTCAAAGTATGCAAAGTGGAAAAGCACCAGGGCCGGATGGCTTTCCAATTGAATTTTACAAAAAATTCGGGGAGAAACTTCTGGCCCCATTATTGGACATGTATAAGGAATCTTATACAAAAGGAATACTCCCTCCATCTTTGAGACTTGCGATAATAACTTTAATTTTGAAACCAAATAAACCACCAAATGAATGCTCCTCTTTCAGGCCTATTAGTTTGATGGGGTGTGACATTAAAATACTTTGTAAGGCCTTGGCCAGAAGACTGGAGTTGTATCTTCCCCACCTTGTTGGTGATGATCAAAATGGCTTTGTCAAAAATAGACATGGATTTCATAATATCCGGCGTGTTCTGAACATATTGTATGAAAAAAACAACTCTAGAGATACAGCTGTGCTATCCACGCCAAGCCTTTGACAGGATCGAGTGGGGTTTTCTTTTTAACGTGCTCCCACGGTTTGGAATTGGTGCAAATTTTCTGAGATGGATAAAGCTTTTGTATACAAACCCAACTGCTGAAATATTGACCAATAATAATGTCTCTAAGCCATTTACTCTCCACCGATCAACGAGACAAGGGTTAGGGTTAGCCTTTGCTATTTGTGTTAGCTATTGAGCCCTTGGCTATGGCCATAAGAGCTTGTGAAGGCATCGCGGGTATAAATATTGGAGGATATGAACATCACATAGCTTTATACGCGGATGATAATTCTTTTTTTTAACAAGCTTAAAAGATAGTTTCCCCCAATTAGTGAATTTAATTGAGGCATTTGGAAACATATCAGGGTATGAAATAAATAATTCCAAATCTGCACTAATGTTTTTTAATGAAAATGAAAGATTACAGCCGATTATAGATACACCATTTGCAACCACCACAGAAGGTTTTACATACCTAGGTATTAAAATTAGCCCTGATGTGAAACAAATAGTTTCGATAAATTATGACCCCTGGTGGACGGGGTGAGGGAGATGCTAAACCGATGGACCAGGATGCCAATATCTATGATTGGTCGCATAAACATTATTAAAATGTTGGTCTTACCAAAGTTTCTGTATCTATTTCAATCACTTCCGCTTCCTTTACCTGACACCTTTTTTCATAACATTAATAATATGTTGAATCAATTTATCTGGAATGATAAAAAGGCCAGACTACAACTAAGGCTGTTATACTTACCATATGAGAGAGGGGGGCTTCGGCTCCCCAATCTAAAACTGTATTATGGGGCCGCCCAGCTGAGGACAGCGATGTTTTACTTCTTAGTGGATTCCTTTCCTGCTTGGGTGACTATTGAGGAGACATCAACACTAGGGCTTCCTCTCAAACTTTATTTATATTCATCAAACGTCAGAAAGCTGGTTAAACAAACAAAAAATCCCTTTCTTCGAAATACCATTTCAGTGTGGTACTCTGCACACAAACATGTCGGAGACACACCAGCATTATCACAGTTTACACCTATATGGGGCAATAATTATTTTATACCGGGGAGAGCAGATGGTGGATTTAGGATGTGGTTTAACAAAGGTGTTGAAAAAATGTCAGATTTATATGTAGAAGGCAACTTGATGTCATATAATCAACTATGTGAGAAATATGATATTCCAAGAAAACACTTCTTTAAATACCTCCAGCTGAAACATTTTATTTTATCCATGCATAGACAGTTGCTGTCTGTACCTCCACTATCTAAAATTGAGGAATTGACTCTATCTCATATGGATGGCAGAGGACAATTTTCACTATTCTATGAATTAATGTTAATACATTCAAAAGAATCATTTCACAAGAAGATGGAGGCATGGATAATTGACATAAAGGAGGATATTCAGGAAGCTGACTGGGAAAGGGCTTGTTTTAAGGCTCAGACACAGTCTGTTAACACCAAATTTAAGCTGCTACAATATAAATGGTTGATGCGCACCTATCTTACACCTTGCAGGTTGAATCACATATACCCTAATGTACCGGATATTTGTGTGAAATGTAGAGAAGCAAAAGGCACGTTAATTCATTGTTTATGGGAGTGTCCAAAGATTCACCAATTCCGGAAAAGTGTATTGTATTGTTTGGGTCTCGTAGTTGGAAGTTCCTTTGCAAGCCAAAACATGTTTACTGGGAATACACCCTGAGAACTTTGTTGTGTCTCAACGGCAGTCACTGCTTATTGACTTTGGACTCTTACAAGCCAGAAGGGTGATTGCATTATTGTGGAGAAGTATGGACACCCCCTCTATTGGAATGTGGACAAAGGAATTGATGAACTGTCTAGCTTTGGAGAGAATAACATACATTGTAAAAAAGAAGGAAAAAGACTTTACTCATTTGTGGAGACCTTTTATGGACTTTTTGGAAACTCACAACCTTGGACTGTGATTAATTGTATTATTATTATTATTGTTATTATTACATTTATTTAATTTTCTTTTTCTTTACTTTATTAGACATTGTTTCTTTATCTGTTTGTTCTTGTATTTATTCATTTATTTTCTATCTTATTTCTGCCAGATGGGGGGGGGGGGGGTGTGTTCATGTTTAAACTTATGTGAAAATCCCAATAAAAATATGTCTAAAAAAAAAAACATTAACATTATCATTAACAATAATGTTACATCTTGGCCTAGTTTTCCGTTGACAGGTGTTTCACCTGCCTACATCACTGACAAACTGATCTCAGGTCTGCAGGTTCTGGACTTTTTATGATGAGCCAACGTTGTCAGTCTGTCAGATGATCAGTAAAACTGAGGGGGGGGGGGTTTCAGATGGATGATCTGAGCTGCAGGGATCTGTGAACACAGGTTTAAGTGAAACCTCAGACACGATGATGTCCAGTGGATGCAGCAGCTGGTTCAGGTCAAACACACGTGCAACTTTTTAAGATTTTGTTCCACATTTGATCAAATATGCTTCTTCCTGTGTTTATTAAAAAATGCTGCCTACACCGGCCGTGCAGTGAACGCAGCTCAGCAGCTGCAGCTTCGCTTTAGCAGCGTTGAGAGGCCGAAGCCTGTGCAGATTAAAAGAGAAAGTATCTGTGCTGTGCATCAATCCTAACATTAACTCTGACTAAAGACTGAACTGTTCCTCCAAACCTCAAACCACAGTTCAACAGCCTCATTAGTAGCACTGACTGTGAACTGGTGGACTGCTCCTTTAATAGAGAAATAAACTCTGCTGTGGGACCTGTGCATCACGATGTTTGGATCAGATGATCAGCTCTGTTGTTGTGTTTGACATTTTCTCTTCAGATTAACGATCAGAGGATTGTTAAGAGTCATAAAGGTGATTAATTCTATTGTACAAACACAAAGGTGGGATTAACTGTTGTATGCATCCTTTAATCTGAGTGGTGGTCTGCAGAAAAACAAACAGTGTGAGAGTCACCGCTGGATGAAAACAGTCTGAGGCCTGATGGATTACAATTATCATCTGACCGCAGCAAAGTGGGAATTATCTGTGACCAGGCTGCAGCTGCAGATTAAAGCCTCTGCTGAAAACACACAGTCAGAGATATTAACGTGAATCTGGAGAGGCAGCAGATCACAGGTCAGGAAACAGCTGCAGCACCATGAGGAGTCTCTCTGCCTTCAGATCATCAGATCCAGGTTCAATCAGATCTATCAATCAGATCAATCAATCAATTCAATTCACCAGTTCAATCAATCAATCTGAGGAGCTTTCAATTAAAGGAACAATCCGACATTTGCTTTGCGACATGTGAGTCAGAATCTTCAACAGAAGATCCTCAGACTGACTGAGCTGATGTTTGAGTTTCAGGTGAAGCGTCAGGCTGCTGCTTCGTGTCGTTCACACTGAACAGAGATGAGAGAACATGTTGATGAACACGTCATCACCAGGTGTGTTTCAGGCTGTAACTGCTGTTTGTGTGGCTCAGGTCGAATTTGTCTGTTCAACCAAGAGGTGAGGGAGGTGTGTGTGTGTGTGTGTGTGTGTGTGTAAAGTCAATATGACTGCAGTGTTGGGTGTCCACGTACTTTTGGCAACATAATGTAACTGCGTCTCTAACATATAATGGACAGTTAGAGGTCAGAGGTCAGAGGAGACAGGCTGCCTCAGCTGCGTCTGCTTCAGGTGAGCTTTGGTCTGCAGGTGAGCCTTCAGGAAGGTGAGCAGGCGGAAGTGTTTCCCGCAGTCGTGGCAGCTGAACGGCGTCTCTCCAGTGTGGATGCTGCGGTGCCTCATGAAGCTGGTGGCCAGGTTGAAGGTCTTGGAGCAGAGGGAACACCTGTAGGGTTTCTCTCCGGTGTGGGTGTACCTGTGGTCCCGCAGCAGCTCCTTCAGACGGTAACTCTTCCCGCAGATGTCGCAGTGGAACGGTTTCTCTCCCGTGTGGCTCCTCTGGTGAACTTTGAACTGCGACGGGTTGGGGAACTTCTTGCCACAGACCTCGCAGGTGATGATGGAGTCTCTGGCTGGCAGCTCGTCGGTGGGGAGCTCGTGAGAGTGTTTGCTGATGACGTGGTTCTTCAGGCAGCGGTAGCTCTTCCCACAGATGGAGCAGAGCTGCCTCTCTCCGGTGTGGATCGCCTGGTGGCTGCGCAGGTTGGCGGCCTGGGTGAAGCCCTTCCCGCAGGTGGAGCACCGGTGCGGCCGGACCTCCTGGTGAACCAGCTTGTGGCGCGTCAGGTGGCAGGCGTGGTAGAAGCTCTTCCCGCAGACGTCGCAGATGAAGGTCTTGTCGAAGTGGGTCATCCTGTGAGTTTTCAGCACGCTGACGCAGGAGTAGCCCTTCCCGCAGATGTCGCAGTGGCAGGTCTTCTCTCCCGTGTGCCGTGCCTTTACGTGCAGGTTGCGATGAGCTTTGTGGTTGAATCTTTTCGGGCAGTAGTCGCAGGTGTACGGCAGCAGCCCGTGCTCTTTGATCTCGTGTTCATGGAGCTTCAGGATGCCAGTGAACGACACCCCGCACACCGAACACAGGGGGTGGGACTTCCTCTGGTGGTCGGAGAGTCGCTCTGCGTTTGGAAACAACATCCCACACTGCGAGCACTGCTGGTGACTTTCTGACGCCTCTGCAGTCGGCGTGTTTGTGTCTTTTTTCCTCCGGCTGCAGCGCTGCTTCCTGCTGCGTGCTGTAGAGACTCCGCCCTCTTCCGATGTGGCGGCCCGGGGTGGAGGTGAGGAAGGTCGAGCGTACTCGTGGTCGGGGAAATCAGCCTGAAGTGGAGGAGGGGGGGAGGAGGTGGAGGAGTGTTTGCTGTGCAGAGTTGTCACGTCACCTGTGATCTCAGTGGAGCTGGTTTTATCTTCACCTGTGAACAAAGTACACAGAGGTTACTCAAGGTCACCAGCGGTTAAAGGGCAGCATCACTGGGGATATGAACTCTGAACTGACGACTGACAACTGGTCACTAAAGAGATATTTGTTCGTTTCCTCTGCTGCAGAATGTGGCTCCTTGAGGGAGCAGGTGGTGGTGATGGTCGAGAGGCTCTGATGTTGTCAGAGCTGCTTCTTCTTCACGACAGACTGGAGGCCACAGAGACTCAGACTCACACCTCTGTATCTAAACATCCAGCACAGGTCACAGAGTGCTGCTGTAACTCTGTGTTCACACGTGCACACTGTCCACAGTGAGTGATATTTTCACACTTGTCCTTGTGGGAGTAGCCTTCACTCTGCTCCTGAAGAAAACCCACGCGTGACAGCTCCCTGTTAAACCTTTCACAGTGGTCACACATCACCAGTCTGTCTGTCCTCTAGAAAACTCACCGTTAGCTTCACCGGCGCTCTGCAGCGACACCAGCACACACTTGGAGTCGACGGTGGCGCTCTGCAAAACAGAGAGCAGTGGACAGTGTTGAGGTTTGTTCAGTATCTGCTCTGTGCTGCTCTGACTGCTGCTGTGGATTCACTCACTGACCCCGTACACCAGGATGTAGGTCTGTTCTGTGGGGGGGGGCTCAGCTCCAACATTCTCACCTGCAGCACACACAGAACGGTGGGTTATTGGTGTTAGTATCTGCTTTAAACCAGTGTTGTCAGACACTTTCCTGTACGTCCTTCAAGATGAAACAAGAGCCAGACTCAGTTTTTAACAGTTTTGTCGATAATTTTTCTTTATTCGCAGAAGTCCCAGTGAGCTGAGGACTCATGACCCTGTAATGTTCCCAGGAATCTTCCTCAAAGACGAGTCAGGGCACAACATTTATCAGAAAAGCAAAAGGTTACAACTGGAGGTGATTTTGCTTCCATGTCTCTAACTGAGTCCAGCTGAGGACGGTTACAATAAACACTGGTGTGAAACTCTGCCGATGACAGCTCAGAGCAGTGGATTTGATGACGTGCAATTTCTTTTCTGGCTTTTAAACTCAGCACAGATAGAAAATACCAATAAAATAGTTGGATGGAAACAGACCTACTGTCACACCACAGGCACTTTTCAGTGTGAGAGCAGCTGTGAAGCTTCAGACTCACCTTCAGCTGCCTGTGTCTTCATTAAACCCTCAGGGCTGTCGGCAGACTGAGGGGGATCGCTCAGCTCTCCTGGAGTCTCCTCCTGCCTCATAACAGCCAGCTCAACCATCTCCAGGATTTTCTCCACAGCTTCAACACATAGACTGTTCACCAGAGCACCAAGTTTCTCCTGAGAGAATCAATGTGATCAAACATTCAGAAAATACAGCAGGACATCGTCCAGCAACAGACACAAAGCAACAAGTCAAACATCCATCCACATACTTTTACATATTTGGTATTTTGAAACTTAACCAATGTCAATCAATGTATTCATTAGTCTAATAATCATATCAGTTAATTTAATCAAAGCAACTTCATATGTTTTATACAAAAATCTGTAAAGTAAGATAAATACAGTCAGATAAAAACAGTGCAGTAAAAAGTATCTACTTCTGAAAGAGTATGAAATAACAAAAAAAGTACAATTTCATATTTTACAGTGTGTATAAGTTAGCTAACAAGCTAAAGATGTTAGAAGGTTTTAAAGGTAGTTCGCCATGTGGTTACCTGAGAACTGAGTGAGCAATCACTAAAAATGCTTAAATTAGAAGATTTGTAAATGGAGTTTGGTGTGGCACTACATGGGAACTTGGAGTGTGTGGTCACTGAGATTTAAATTCGAAGATTTTATAAATAGAGTTTGGCGTATGACCACATTGTTTTTCACACTGCACTTAGCCCGGGCAAAGGCGGCTGTTGGCCTTAGGCACTTTCAGTGTAGGATCTGTCTGTAGTGGAGTCACTGTCATTGTTTAAATTAAACATTTTTTAAATTGAGTTCGTTGTGTGACTACATATGAACTTTTAGAGTGCAATCATCGAAACGGCTGAAATTAGATGATTTTAAAACAGACTTTTGTGTGTGACTACATGAGAGTTGGGTCTACAGTCAAGCTGTTGTTTACCATTATAATATTTAAACCCAAACTGTCGCTGAAACGCCTCCTGTCTAACACCGGGACCGAAAGAGTTAAACTTGCGTTAGCTGTTGGCTACAGTTAGCCGCGCTAGCTTACCTCAGTTTCAGGATTTTGTTTATTTAAAGAGACTTTCTCCGCCGCGGTAAAAATCTCCGCCACCACCGCCTTGGCCAGATTATTCACGATTAAGGCCACTTCATTTTTAAAAGTGATTAAATCGACCATATTGAAGATTTCTTTCACTAAGATGCAGGTTATCTTAGCAAACAAACGGCTAAAGGCGCTAATGCGGGTAACGGAAGTGACGTAATTGTCTCATCCAACGGTTAATGCCTTCCAAGGTAAAAGTCCTACTGCTGCACTGACAAGCTTCAGATTCAACGTAAAGCCTGTGAAACAGTTGTCTTTTTCTTCTTGTTTCATTTTACATTCGTTTTATTATTTCATCATATTTGACTTTATTTGCACAGTTCTTGTGCTAATAGATTGGAGAAAAATGTAAATTGATTAGTAAAACTTACTTTTTTATTTTAAATGGTAAATTTACAACTGACTTGATTTGTTTTTATTAAAAAATAATTTTGATTAGTAGTTTTTAAATAGTTGTTAAACTTCAGATATAAGCCGGTTTGCATTTGCAGATGTCTTACTATCATGGCAGGATAAGGCAAAAATGAGTTCTGGGGCCCCCACTGACCCCCATCCCAAAAAACCAACTAGTGCCCTAGAGCTGTCCCAAACATAAAAATAATAATAGCAAAACTGAATTTTGTATTTAAACATTTTTAAAATAAATATATATTTTATTTACTTTAATTGTATGTTAACTTTCACATTTTAATTTGTTACAATTTAATTTAATTAATTATATTTTGATGTTTGCAGCCACAGAATCACAAATGTGCATTACGTTTTCTAACTCTGGTCTGAAAAGGGTTAGGGTTGGGTTAGGGTTAAAAAAAAGCCAGAATCTGGATTTACTGACATGACATATCCACTATCTATGTATGTTGTGACATTTACAATAACGTTTAATTAGCCTAAATAAAACGACTCTGCAGTGTTTTGTTGTGTTGTTGTTATAACAGCACAAATAATGTCCCAGTGTTTCCAAAAATACTTTGTTTTTTATTCCTCACCCCGCACCTTCCACTGTACATACATATAATGATAATAAACAAACTTTTTTAAATATTACATTTAAATTACATTCCTTCACAGAGCTTCAGGCTGATCAGTGCTTGACAGACAGTCAAACTATAAAACACCAACAGGAATAAAACATTGAATATTCTCTGATTTTCCAAAAACACAGATATAAAACAAACTCTCAGTACAATACAATGATGAACACACAGACGGAGACATCTTCATTTACATCCTCCTCCAACAGTTCACGTCTTCTAGAAAAGACTCGACTCTCAGTCCGATTCCTGGCATGATGTTAGCATCTCTGGGAGCACAGACAGATTGCTAACGGAGCCGAACATGTTTACCATTTTAGCTCACTTTTAGCACAATCAGTAGCCTTTGCTTTATTGTTGAAAATCTGTGGATAAGTCAATCAAAAAGTAACGTTTTTTTCCAAACTCCACTGGTTGTGTTGTTAGCTTGCTAATACACTGCTATATATTTCTTATTGCATTACAAGCTAACATATTAGCATATTGGTCAACAGTACCATCACTTTAATGTCACATCACCAGTAAACATGTTAGCATGATAAAAATATTGCCCATGTTTAGCATAGGTTAGCATATAAATGTTTGCTAAAATACTAGCACTGAAATTTTACTTATTCAGTTACCAATTTCTAAATCTTTGTTAGCAAGATAAAATATTATTTATTATTTTTAGCATGCTAACATTTATCAGCATGCTAACATAGTATCAGGCTAGTTTTACATTTTAAGTAAACACTAAGTGTTTAACTAAGCAACATGCTGAAACTATATTAAAATTAACCCTATTTCAAAAGGAGATGGAGGAGCTTCACTTGTGTTTGGTGGCACTTCTGGAGCGACTCTCTTCTAGCTAAGGTTTGTGAAAAAAGTCTCTAGATTTGTCACTGAGTGCTTTGAAGATAAATAAATAAATGAATAAATGAATAAATAAATGAATAAATAAATAAATAAATAAATAAATAAATAAATAAATAAATAGCTAATTGGTCTGAAAAGTCGTAAATTTAGCAACAAAGTGACCAAGTTGGCAACACAGGCTATTGAGGTACTGAAAGTAAAAGCTTTGCATCATAACAAATGATGTAACAGCTGTTCATTGATTGGCTGTGCTCTCTGACAGAGGAGTCAATCAGATCCCTGTGCTCCCAGAACAGAAACGTCAGATCCACCTTCAGCTGTGTTCGTCCGAGTGGCCGCCGCTCTGCCGCCGAGGTGAGGAGGCGCACCTCCCTCCCTCCTCCTGCTGCTGCTGTTTGGAGGAGCTGGACAGGTCAATGGCCACCTCCTCCTCCATGTCCTCCTCCTCCTCAAGCAGCTCCTCCTCCTCCGCTGCCACATGCTCCACCTCCCGGGCCTCGGCGCTGGTCCGTCGCTCCGAGGAGTCACAGAAGGAGTCGGAACGAGTCGAGTCAGACTCCGGAGGGCTGGAACATTTTTTGGCCATTTCTAAAGACTTTTTGTGCATTCCTGCGAGGACAGAGACAGAGACAGAGATTCAGTCCAGTCTGCACGATTCACATCTTATTATTATTACACTGATTAAAATCATAAAAAAAACTTACACAACAAACAACACAACATCAGAGCTGCACACAGTTCCGTTTTTATGAAACTATATGACTTCATCAAAAGGTGCAAAAACTGGGGGCAACACAGGAGACATCTGGGCCCAGGGCCTCTTGGTTACGGCTCTGATTCAAACATCATGATATGTTTATTTTCTACGCTAATATGCATCTGTCTCCACTTCAACAGTATGTTTACAGGCTGCAGTTTGTGTATAGCAGATGAACACTCAGGCCATAGGAGTCTGATCTCATATGACTTTTATTCATTTAATTAATTTCTGCATAAATAAAACAAACAGCATCTTTTTAAACTGTGAGGAACGGCTGCGTCAGCAGAGATTTTTCTTATTTTCATCATATAAAATAAGGCTGAGACTTTTCTTTAACTGAATTTACAGATATTTACACAAAAATGTCTTATTACATTTAAGTCTATCGAATCCTGAAAGAATTTAACATCTAAAAGTAACAAGACCAATAACTGTGGTGTAAGTTTGGTTATTTGAATAAAATTGATTGACAGTTATATATAATATATCAGTTTATTTACACTCCTGTGCTTCCAGGGGTTTGACATATTTGTTGCCTCCTGCTGAAACCTCAGATCTTTATCCTCTGAATATTGTTGATGTGATTTTAACTGCTGAGTGGAGGCTACCTGAGTTAGTCCTACTAACATGTACATAACATATTCATTATTTTAACGTAACAACTTGAGGATCGTGACATTGGCCAGAATAACTGTACTTTAATGTAGCAGCTAAAAACTAACAGCAGGCATTGTGTTAATATCTGTTTCCAGTGTGTGTGTTTTCCCTGTGTATTGATGCATGGTGTGGTGAGTGTGCGTGGCACTGACGTGCATGCGGCTCACCGAGCAGCCAGGGGGCGCAGGAGCCCATCATGCCGTTCTTGGCGGAGTTGAGGATGGACTCGGGCAGTGGGATGGAGTGTCGCACCATGGCCCCGTACAGACCGTACTCCGCCATGACGCTGCTCCGACCCCAGCACTTCTCACGCTTACGCCACTTTGCCCGTCGATTCTGAAACCACACCTGGAAAAATTACAAGAAAAAAATTCAAAACCACACCTGCAAAAAATTACAAGAAAAAAAAATCTAAACCACGCCTGTGTTATTTTAAACCACTTACAGCTGTTTGAAGTCACATCTAACCCAGTGTTTCTTTATGGCATCAGTAAGATTTAACATGATGTTTAGAGTTAATTGTGAAGTGATTCAAGATTTTTTTTAATCAATATTTTTCTGTCCTGTCCAATAATCATCTTGAAACCCCTCAGATTTCTCTTGTGACCCACTGGAGGGTCCCAGACCCACATGCTGGAAACCCCTTACTACAAGACATATTTGGTAAAACCTTCAGTAGAATGTAAGTGTTATTTTCAGGACACAGAAGTGACTGAAAATCTATCTTATAATTCATTTTCTTTGCCTGGTTTTCATGGTGCACTTTATGTGTAATTTGTCTTTTTTGACTGACACAAAAAAAACATTGTGAATGTTAAAGTTTTTATTTCCCTGTGAACTCTGAGCTTCATCATAAAGACTTTATAAATCCTGCAGTTGGTTAAATCTGCAGACAATGATCTGTCAGCTGATTATCAGTGACTGACCAGCTGTCTCACCTGTATTCTGTCCTCGGGCAGCTCTGTCTTCATGGCGAGCATCTCTCGGGCGTAGACGTCGGGGTAATGAGCCTCGTGAAAAGCTTTCTCCAGCTCCTCCAGCTGGTGGGAGGTGAACACCGTCCTGCAGCCCAGAAAACAACGTCACACACTGACAGACACACAAACACCTGCACTCACCCGAACATCAGTCACATGTCAGAATAAAGGTTTTCACCAGGTTTACAGCAGAAATCTGAGTTTAGTTCCAAACAGCAGAGTCTGTGTTAAAGGGTTAAAATCCACAGATCAATTTATTCCAGGAACCTTCAGGAAACAATTATCTCTTAAATAATATGATATTTTTATGATCTTTATATCACACCTTTTTTTATTTTTTTATTTCCTGTTGTCTTTGAAACAACTGAATCTGAAAACCACTGACACACAATCAAACACACACAAATTGTGCAAAGATAAATAATAATGATCTATATTTGTTTAACTTCTTATCTTTTGAAAAACTGATTGATCACAATAAATAAAAATATAATCATTGCACTGTTTTAAGTATCATATTAGGTGCTTATTCAAATGATGATTTTTATTAGTTTAAAACCTCAACCTGAATTTCGTTAATTTTGGTAAATAGCACTTTATTGATTGGTTAAAAAACGTCATTTCATTGGAAACGTTTCAGCCTCAGTGACTGTGTTTGAACCCTGATGGATCCGTTTCTGCAGCAGCTGCGACAGATGTTTCACAGACTGATGAGGCTGATATTAAATCAAAGAAATAAGTAAAAACTCACCTGTGTCTCCTTTTCTTTCTCTTCTGAGAGTTTCCTGAACTTTTGGAGTCGTTTCTGTCAGAGAGACACTCCTCATCTTCAGGAGGAAGAGCAGAAAACACATCATCAGCTGTTTCTCTGACACGACCCGTTTTAGAGACTGGTTCTAGTTTTACTTTGAAATCATCAAATATTCTTCATTTAACTAAAAAATAAGAAAAGTGAAAAAGTTCGTTTATTTATTCACAGACGCTTTTTTTATTTTATGGAGTCAAATGAAATAAATATAAATACATCTAAATAATCATAATGAAGCGAAAATTAGAATTAACCAGACAATTCAGAGTAAAAACAAGAAGAAACTAAATATATGTTAAAAAAAAAACATAATGTTTTGAAAGAGGAGGGAAAACTTTAAAGACCCGATCAAAGCCGAACACTGTCGAAGGGAAACACTTTTAAATTTAAGAAGTTAAGGCCCGAGCCTCATTTTAAACGAAGCAAAATGTCGTTTTTAAACGAAAATTAAGAGAAAAAGACAAAAATAAGAAAATTAATTCAAAATCCAGTTCAAAGGTTCAGAGCGAACAAGCCGACAAATCAATCAACCTTTTAAAACTGAGGAAAACACGAGTCAAACCGAACTAAACCGAGGACAGCATCCCCGGGCCGAGCCGAGCCGAGCCGGGCCGAGCCGGGCCGAGCCGGACCGAGCCGGGCCGACCAGAGCCGGGCGAGCCGGGCCGTACCGGAGTAGGCGTCCCTCTGGGCCTCCAGGTTCTGCAGGTAGTGGCTGTCGGCCCGGGCCTGCAGCAGCGGCAGGTGTCCGGGCAGGAAGCAGGGCGCTCCCGCAGGTTGTTGGGCCGCCAGGCTGCACAGGAAGCCGAGGCCGAGCGGCAGCGACCCTCCCGGGAAAGAGAACCCGCCGAGGCCGCCACCGGCTCCCGTCGGCTCCGTCCCGGGCCCGGAGCACGCCGCAGACATGCCCGAACCCGGACCAGCTCCGGGCTGCTGTCGCGCCTGTAGGTCCGACTCCAGGCCCAGCAGGTCGGTGATGGCGAAGCCTTTAGGCCGGAACCCGGAGCCGTGCAGCCGGGACTTATCGATCCCAAACCCCGGAGACAACAGCTTCACTTTGGGCTTCTCCTCGCTGATCTGCTCCCGGCCCGTCATGCTGCTCATCAGGCGGGAAACTGGTCCTTCAGCACCGGGGATGAGGGGAGGATGGTGAGACCGGGACGGGCCGGTGCCGGGTCCATTTATCCCGCTGCAGTCTCCGGGGGTCACCGCTGCATCCAATCAGAAGTGAGGGAAGTGGGAGGGGGCGTTTCCCTCGGTTCTCCTCAATCCCGGAGGATTAATTGCCACCAATTTCCCTTCAATCCGATCAGGATTTTCTCTGCGGCCGGGGGGGGGGGGGGGGGGGGGGGGGTTATCTTTGATCAGAGTCGGCACCGCAATGATCAATTAACAATAATCAACAATTCAAGCATTTTGTCCCAGTGCTTTAAAGTGTGTTTCATCTTTAAACCAGCTGATAAATACAAACAAGCTTAAATAACATTAAAAAAAGAAGACGGGAACATTTCACATCAATAAAAATCTATAAAATAAAATGAAAACGTTGCAGTTTCTTGTCAGAAAATCAAACTGATGCAGTGGAAATAAATAAACGTGAATATCTGGACGAGTGAAACATTAATGACGTGAATAATATTTGCTCTGATCGTTCATCAGATATTTGTCTGTTCTTTCGTGGAATTAGTTCATTAATATTAATTCAGTGGTGAGTTTACGGAGCCACAGAATTTACGAAATCACCAAAAACGAAAAAATTAAAAAATAAAAAATAAAACCGATGTGAAACTGTCTTTAAAGATGAAGATTTAATGAGTTAAAGAAGAGAAAAACAACACTGTTGGTCTGAAAACTGTAAATGCACAGATGTGCAGCTGTGGAAACTGCGGTGACTGATCGGATTGATTAGTATTGGGAATAAATAAAGGACTTAATGTTGTAAATAATAAAAACAATTAGGCAAAGACTCATCAGTGTTTGAGGCACTTGCATCTTCATTTGTGTTCACTCCACAGATCAATGATGTCTGTCAGCATCTCTGTTATTTTCATTTTAATTCAATTTAATTTTTCTTTCTCTGCTCTTCGCAGCAGATTTTCATCATTTGATTTGAATTCACAAACAAACTGTTGACGAAGCAGCAGTTTTTCTTTCTGCTGTTTATCGTCACATAATAAAGAGTCACAATAAAACATGAATGTGTCTGAACTGAATCTTTAATCTGCTGATTTGAGTCTCAGTGAAACTGTGACGTAAAAACAGAAACACAGAGAAGCAGATTAAAGCTAAGAACAGCCTGAAATTTGCTTTAATTATCTCTGATAAGCAGATTCCTCTAATTGCTTTTTAAAACCAGTTGACCATTTTTACCTTCTTACACACACACACACACACACACACACACACACACACACACACACACACACACACTGCCAGCCTGCAGTCAATCTCCAGGGATTAAACACTAACTTGGCCCTAATTTCCAAACTGACTTTCATCATGAGGAGCTGATTTTCACTCATGATGAAGCAACTGTTTGTGTCAGTGTGATATCATTTCATCAGTGTGTGTGTGTGTGTGTGAGACACACTCTCATCCAGTTACACCAAACTCAGACTGTGCCTCAGTTCCCACAATCACAGATATGTCCAGACGAGTGTTTTCAGAGAAGAAGAAGCAGAAGAAGAAGAAGAAGAAGCAGAAGAAGAAGAAGCAGAAGAAGAAGAAGAAGCAGAAGAAGAAGAAGCAGAAGAAGAAGAAGAAGAAGCAGAAGAAGAAGAAGCAGAAGAAAAAGAAGCAGAAGAAGAAGAAGAAGAAGCAGAAGAAGAAGAAGCAGAAGAAGAAGAAGAAGCAGAAGAAGAAGCAGAAGAAGAAGAAGAAGCAGAAGAAGAAGAAGAAGCAGAAGAAGAAGAAGAAGAAGCAGAAGAAGCAGAAGAAGAAGAAGCAGAAGCAGAAGAAGCAGAAGAAGAAGAAGCAGAAGAAGCAGAAGAAGAAGCAGAAGAAGAAGCAGAAGAAGAAGAAGAAGAAGAAGAAGAAGAAGCAGAAGCAGAAGAAGAAGAAGCAGAAGCAGAAGAAGAAGAAGCAGAAGAAGAAGCAGAAGCAGAAGAAGAAGAAGCAGAAGAAGAAGCAGAAGAAGCAGAAGAAGAAGAAGAAGAAGAAGAAGAAGAAGAAGAAGCAGAAGCAGAAGAAGAAGAAGCAGAAGAAGAAGCAGAAGAAGAAGCAGAAGAAGAAGAAGAAGAAGAAGAAGAAGCAGAAGAAGAAGAAGAAGCAGAAGAAGAAGCAGAAGAAGAAGAAGAAGCAGAAGAAGAAGCAGAAGAAGAAGAAGAAGAAGCAGAAGAAGAAGCAGAAGAAGAAGCAGAAGAAGAAGAAGAAGAAGAAGAAGAAGAAGAAGCAGAAGAAGAAGAAGCAGAAGAAGAAGCAGAAGAAGAAGCAGAAGAAGAAGAAGAAGAAGAAGAAGAAGAAGAAGAGGGGCCACAGAGGTTGAATGACATTACACATCATGTCCAGACTGTTGACTGACAGTTTGTAGTTTATCTTGTGAAGCATCTTCATCATCGTCGTCATTAATGACACTGGAGGAAGTGACATCAGTGTTTTTACAGTTTTGTTTCTTCTTTTCAAAATGATCCATCAGCTGTTCATGTCCTATTTAAGCTTTAACACATATTTTTCTTATATTTCCATGTTTTCATCTTCACCTGTTTCACTGAGGTAAAGGTCAAGGTTCATTCAGTGACAATTAAGTTAAAAGTGAGTTGAAGCTTTTTTTCTTTTTTAATCTTCACATGGAGGTAAAACAGGTTTTCTCAGGTGATTTATATTCTGACTGAATAAAATAAAGAATTAAAGAAAGTAGAGAGATTAAACGTCTTTAGCCTTCTTCTGTATGTATTCACTTTTACATATATCAGTCATTTTCTATTTAATGTTACAGTGACGATCTTACGAAGATGTACAAACATAAACAGATATTACTCTCACTGTGGTCACAGTGTTAATGATCATTAACACTATTAGGAGCCATTTGTAAGCTAAGCTTCTCCAGGACAGGCTGGAGTCCAGAGTGACAGACAGCCCGAGGCTAGCTGTTAGCATGCTAACTTCTCAGAAGAACACAAGTGATAGAAACAGAAGCAAAACAAGGGTTAACACTGGAGTTAGTCTCCACCTCCGGAGACAGATGTTGGTGAGTGAAGGATGAAGTTTGATGCTGAACTCACAACATTTCTTCTACACTGGTCAGTAAACAGCTGCTAATGCTAACGTTAGCTATGAAGCAATATAGCTCCTTTAATCTAATGTCTCATGATGGCAAAAAGAAACACACAGAGGACAGAGGTGAGGACACAATGTCTCCACTTTATAAATCAGTCTTCACTCAAAATACAAGACAGACACACAAAATAAAATACACACCCTCACCTGAACAGGTGCTCCAAACAAACAACACACGGTGTTACTGCGAGTGTGTGTGTGTATACTTGTACTTGCTACATAGTAAGGACCAAAAAAAGTATTTAACTAACAGAGTGAGGACATTTTGGGAAAGTGAGGACATTTTGGCCGGTCCTCACTTTTTGAGACACCTTCAAATCACATGTTGAGGGTTAAGACTTGGTTTTAGAGTTATGGTTAGAATTAGGTTTAGGTTAAGGTTAGAGTCAGGGTCAGGGTTAGGCTCTCAGGTGTGATGGTTAAGGTTAGGGTAAGGGGCTAGGGAATGCATTATGTCAATGAGTGTCCTCACAAAGATAGAAGTACAAGTATGTGTGTGTGTGTGTGTGTGTGTGTGTGTGTGTGTGTGTGTGTGTGTGTGAACATCTGCAGTTAATGAGGAGGCTGAGGAGGAAAACCTTCACAGAGAGCTGAAACATCTGGAGTCGACCCTCTGTCTGTCCACATCTGTCCAGGAAAATCCAGTAAACCCACGAGACTGACGTCAGCGTCTCATCTCACTGAGACTGTCACTGTGAGTTTGACTTCACTCTGGTCTCCTCTGTTTCTCACAGAGTCATGATTGTTGGTGACTTCCTGTTTCTCCGGCGCCACCAACAGGACAAAACAATGACTCTGAGCTCATGAAATATTCAGTAACCGTCCACAGATGAAGGAGGATTGTTGCCTCGTATCCACGTCCTGTTTGTGTGGGGATGTGAACTTTGTGTGAAGAAGATAAAAACTTGTGTGCACGACATCTTGTTCTCATCTTGTTTGTGTGTGAAATGAGATCAGATCTTGTTCCTACAGCAAGAAAATAATTAGTGAAAACTATGAATGAAGAAACAATTTAGTCTGAAAAATGTCATCAACTTGTTCTGGTGCAAATAAATTATTATTACAAGATATTTTAGAATTTGCTCTTGTGAGCAACAATATTGGAGGAATATCTTCCTCACACAAGATCGATGAGAATTTATCATCCTGATATTTTCTAAACAAGATATTCCATCCATGTCGTCCTCACACAAGAGCCGTCGCTTGTGTCAGAGGTCAGAGGTCGTCTGTCAGCAGGTTGTTGTGACCCATAGTTAGGTTTTGTTGCTAGGTACACCGCTCTCAGTACAGTCGTGTGGGTCGTATCAGAGGGTTGAAAAAACGAAGATAACGTGTTGAGACAAACGCTGGATCTGAAGATCGAAAGTGAACAGGAAGTTTAAGAACGTGTTGATCTCTCTTCACTTTCAGCTCAGTCTGTAGATTCACACACACACACACACACACACTGTTCTGCAGCTTTGTCTACAGTCGTAATAAACGATGACGCAGCCTCAGTTTCTGCAGATTATGAAGGTTTTCATAAAATCAGAACATCAGTTTGACTCGTGTAAGCTGAAAAGAAGGTGCTGGATTAAACTGTGTGTGTGTGTGTGTGTGTGTGTGTGTGTGTGTGTTCACCACAGAAACTTATGTTCAATTTTAAAACAATGTGGATTACCATTATATGAAGGAGGAGATTGATTGATTATGAGGGTTTGAATAATCTTCAGATTAAGGTCTTTCATTCTTTCGGCTGCTCTGAGCTTTTGATCCTCACTCAGAGTTTATCTTCATCCTTCACATCTTCATTATTTCTGCCTGTTGTAATTAATTTGCCTGCTGTCTGTGAGTGTCGCGTGTTGAAGGATGTTAATCGTCACCAATCAGAGATCAGGTCTGAAGCTCAGCTACCGACTCTCATCATCATCATCATGTGGAGTTCAGTAAATGTGCAGCAGAGATGTGTCAGGTGATGTCAGAGTCCAGAGCTGTGAACGGCCTCAGGTCAACAGGGTCATTCTGCCTGGAGTCACCTGCTGAGGGGCCCAACATTTGACTTTGGGCCCCTAAATTGATTATTTGATTTCTGAGAGCTGATGAAAATTTAAAGTCTTTGTTTCTGAACGATAAACGATGAAGACAGTGAATGCAGCATCTGAAGAGTGACTGTGGTGGGACTAGACTGTCAAAGGCTCCGTCTTCTCCTCGTTCCTGCCCAACCAGACTTTCAAAGTAAAAGTCCTCCATAGACCAGAGCGTCTCATTTCAGGTCATGATGGCTACAAAGGGCCACACCTCCGTAGACTGTGTCCTCTGAAGACTGTGTCCTCTGGAGGCTGTGGCCCCTTGAGGCTGTGGCCCCTGGACTGGGTCTTCGGTCTAAATTTACTCTGTTAATTTAAATGTTTGTGGTTTCTTCATGAACCTGACGACTGTCGGCTCAGTAACAGTCAGAATATTCAGAATGTTCTTCAACCTTCACTGCAGTTGATACTAACAACACATCTGTAATAAATGAATAAAGTCAGATAAATGAATGAAGTGCTGATCGAGTCTGGATCAGAAACATGTGGATCAGTCGGATCATTATCAGAGCTGAATCAAACAGCTTCTCCTGGACTCATTCACTCATTAAACCTCTCTGACCTGCTGCTTTTCCCGCCCTCTGAAAACCTCCATGCTTCATTGATTATTTTGGCGTGGATATGTTGGCCTCACACATTCATTGGCTTCTCTGTGAAAAGAGGGGGCGTGTCTCCCCCGAGACCGGGTTTAACCCGTAAAGACTCACCAGGGAATAAGAGACGTTTGAGATAAAGACATGAAGGAGCAGCAGGCGGTGCCTTCACTGACATGTCGCTACGGTCGGTCTGACTGTTGGAGCAGAAACAGTCTGTCACTCACTGAGGCTGTTTAAACTCTCACTTCACAACATGAAGCGACTTCATCACCAGTGAGTGTGAAGAGTCTTCATCATCACTCATCCTCACGTTCAGAGGCCGAGGAGCCGAGCTCACTTCACGTCCTTCAGGTTTATTTTCTCATCTTTGTGAGTAAATGTAGAATCAAGACAGCAGCAGTTTAGATTAGACTCTATAAGCTTCACTGTGCAGCTCTTTATGTGAAGGTGGAGGTGAGTCTGTCTCTGTGGAACAGGAACAGGAAGGGACGAGGCAGAGAAGAAGAAGAAGAAGAAGGAGACAGAAACGTGTTAAACGTTGTTAACCTGCTCTGATCAGTACACTCTATAAATCCACCTGCACCTGGTGAACAGGTAGAACGCCACCAGCAGATGATTGAATCCATCACTGACTCTGTTTTCCAAACTAACAAATGAACTTCTTCACTTTCACTTTATTCTGTAAAAATCTTTTTCTTATTTTACACAAATAATAAGATTAAGACGTTGAAATTTATCTTTTTAAAAAGTAATAAAATAGTTTGTTTGACTTTGATTTCCAATATATTTGTTCCAATATCCTGTTTATCTTAGTTATTATTATTTATTTTGTACTTCTGTACTTACAATTTCCTTCACTTGGTAACTCAGCTTTATACATTCAATTTACTATTTTAATGTAGTTATTACTGTCATAAATAATAAGACAGACCTTCAGACACAGCTGAAATGTGCAAAGAAATCTAGTAAGTGGACCTTGAATGTAGATTATTTTGTCAAAAACAACAACAAAAACAAAAACATAGAGAAATGTAATATATGACATATGTCACCTCATCATGAGATATTTTATTATCCCACATATTCATCCTCTGGACATATGAAGTTTATAACACAGATGAAATACACACAGAAAATGTATACATGTACCTATATTAAAAATATCTACAATGCATTTTATATGGAATAACATGTGACCATATGTGTTAATGATATATATTTAAGTTTATTAAAACAACAAACAGAAAAAATCCATGTTTATAAATGTTTTTCATATTAATTTCTCATTCATTTTAAACTGCACATTGTGGGAAAATATTCTCTATAATATCAACATATATTGACAGGCTGGGATGGATATGTATCTATGCAACATATAAACATATACAAATGCAAATGCATGTGTATGGGCTTGACATATGTGTCAGTTTATGAAACTGTCAAACTACAAACAGGTTTCATCATTTTTACATAAGTTTCATTTTATATGGACATTTATTAAATTTGTGTATGAAGTTGTTTTAACATTTTCTTTATTTTAAAGGACATCGTGTTTTTATAGCTTTAAGGATAAATCTGTAGATAAAGTATGAATCCACACTGACACACGTTGATGCGGACGACTCAGGAACCTGCTCAGCAGTGGACCAGGTTAAAGGACCAGTGTCAGTGTTTTACTTCCATCACATTCCTGTTTATTGAAGCTAAACACAGGAAACACAGTTTGTGGTTAACTGACACTTGTGATCCTTAAAGAGCAGTTTAAACAGTTCCATGTGGAGGTTAAACTGAGTCTTCCCACTCTTAATGAGACCAATTAAAGCAGCAGCTGTAATGAAATTAACGACCTGCTGCAGCCGTCTGTAAGCGATAGCAGTAATTCAGGCGGCAGACGGCTGCAGCTCCCTGGGGTTTTTGTTGTTCATTGTTTTCGCTGCTCTATTGTTTACTGCTGTCAACGGCAACAATAGTCTGGCCACGCGTCCACACCCCCGCCCCCTCCCAGGTCTCCACCTACAGCCCTCTGTGGCCCACTAATTATTCATAAATGCACATTTATGCAAATAGCCCGGATAGATTAACCTAATTCAGTGATGTAAACAAGTCCTGGGTCCGGATTAAAGTTTTTAAATTAGACTGGAGTCTGTGTCTGGAAGTCTGGACCATATACTCTTATATGAGGTCTAACCCCCCCTCGCCCCCCACCCTCATTTACATTTAGTAATCTCAGCCCTTAAAGTGCATGAGGCCACGCCAGACAAACAACAGCATCCAGAGAAAGCTACAGTCTGTCTGCTGCCATTAGCACTAATGGCTAATGATTAAAAAATTTAATACTGTACGGAGACTGAGTGTGTCTGGTCTGTTTCTTCAGCCGCCGCCATCGGGCCATCAGGCGTCACGCCGCCGCCACCACCGACATGATGCCAACACGTGCCGCTTCAATAAGCTACATGCGTTATGCTAATTTACAGGCTCCACCCAAATGGACAATTACAAGTTTGTTTATTTCCTTATGAATTTAATTAGCAGCTTCCTGCAGGTGTCACTGTGACCCGTGGCGACTTTCTCATCAGATTCAGTCGCCGCTCCTCATGGCAGATGAAGAAACTTTCCCGAGCTGATACTGTCAACCTTTAACCTCGACCCTGAAACCCTCCCCACCCTTCATCCTCACCCTCCTCCCCCCTTTCGCTCTCTCTGACCCTAATCCTGACCCTCAGCTGCCGCTCAAAGAAAACTGACGCCATTTAGAAGCGAACTTCAGGATCAGGTCAGCTGTGACACCTGACTCTCAATCATCCATCACTGCAGCGGTTAAAGGAGCTGTGTGTAAGTGTTGCTATGGCTACAGAGCTAATGTTAGCATCATTAGCATTAGCAGCTGCTTACTCTCCAGGTTCAGCATCAAACTTCATTCTTCACTCAGCAGCATCTGTCTCCAGAGGTGGAGACGAACACAACTTCTGCTTCTGTTTCCATCACTTGTTTTCTTCTCCTGTTAGCATGCTAACCAGCTAGCTCCAACCCGACCACCTCGACTCCCGCGGTACTGAGTTGCTGTGGTGTCCAGTCGGCCTGGAGCTGGACCGGGTCTTCAGAGGCCTGGCAGTTCAGGGACACGTGGAGAACCAGGATTTTTTTTTTATATTAAAGCAGTAAAAACATATTTCTGTTGATTTGTATCAAACATCCACATTTATTCACATTTTTAAAAAATACAGTAAATTATTTTTATTGCTACAAAAGTAAAACGATGCGTCTGTGATGTTTCATGACTGAATATTTCCTGGTTCCAGTTTCTCAGATGTGACGATTTGCTGCTTTTCCTTTGAATCATTTTAATAATTTAAATGTGTTTTTAATCATTTTGAGTTTGGACCAAACAAACATTGTGAAGGTTTCTCTTCAGTCACTGTGACGGCGTTTCTCACTGAAGTTTTACAAAACAATGAATCAATTAATTAACAAAATAATCAGCAGATTAATCAGTAATGAAAATAATCATCATTGCAATTTATAAAATCATCTGACAATTGATGATTTAATATAAAACATTTTACTGCAGTGAGGACTTTTACTTTTTAATACTTTCATGATTATACTTTGATACTTTTACTGAAGTAACACTTTGAATACAGTACTTCTACTTTGTAACAGAGTATTTCTACTCTGTGGTTTTAGTACTTTTACTTTAATAAAGCTCATCACACACTTCTACCAGCAGGTGGTAAACGAGTGTGTGTTTGTGTGTGTGTGTGTGTGTGTGTGTTAGTGTGTGTGTGTGTGTGGATTAACACAAATGAGGCTAAGAGCAGATTGGAGCCCAGAGGAGAGAACAAGAAGAAAATGATAATTACAGACAAAGAGGTTTCTCCTCCTGATGGAGCATCTCAACATGAAGGTTCACACACTTCAGAATAAAGGTCAGAGGTCAGTGTCTGTCCACTCTTTACTGTTGATGTTTAATCTCACTGTTAAGGCCCCGGCACGTGGCCCCTGTGCACGCTCTCTTTTGATAACTGGCCCCTGGTCTGAGGGACCAACAGCGTGTTCAGGACACAGGTAAAACCACAAAGAGGCTAAAATGACAGAATCTGTGTGGAATTTAAACCTGATCATCACGTCAAGGCCTAAATCATCAGGTTTTACCCCGTTTCCTGTCTGTGGCTTCAGGTCTTTCCATCTTTGAAATCTTTGAATCTTTGTAATTTTATGAACCAAATGATTATTTAGAATGAAACATAAAAACTCTGTGTGGGCATGAGTGACGATTGTTTCTGACCAGCAGAACAAAAACACAGTGAAGATAATGTTTGTGATGAAAACATGTGACTGCTCATAACAACAGTGACTGGTTGATTCTCTGCACAGAGGGAAGAGGCTGGATTTGCTTCCTGGAGGAGATGGTGTTTAAGTCACCAGTGATCCGTGTGTGTGTGAGTGTGTGTCTGCAGGATCAGTGCTGCCTTCAGGGTCTGTGACACACTCCCTGTCAATAACACCCAAATTAAGCAAATTGCAGCAGAAAGAGAAAAACAATCATTGTTGGAGCGCTCAGATCAGATCAGACAGGTTCTCCTTCATCTCTTCATATTCGCTGCTTATCTCATTGTAGCCTCCAATCCAAGTTAGCAGGGATTATCTCCCATGGAAAGGGCATTAAGAGGCGGATAACCTCAGCTTGGAAGCAGTTAATCTACCAGCATGTTAATGAGTCTTGTAGTGGATTGCTTAAATTAAAAGCAAATATCAACAGTCATTTGGCTAAAGGAGCCCAGCGAGCGCCTGGCCTCAATAATAATGCATTAAGTGATTTGAGTCGCCGGGTCATTGCAGTAATCATGTAATGTGAGTGAAAAACAATAAAATTAACAGGTTATCAGGAAATTAAGGTGCTGAAGGGAAGAAGAGGCGGAGCAGAGTTTCTGTGAAGAGACTGTCTCAGTGGTTCGCCTCAGAGACCAGGTCCTAACGTCTGGAGGTCGGAACCTGCAGAACCTCATCCTGAACTCTGTTATATTTACAAAGAAGCAATGAGCTAATGAACTTTTATCAAGGAGCTGAAACTTCAGTGACACTGTCTCAAAATTTATAGAATATTTACTACATTTCCTGCCTTGTTTAAAAAAAAAACTTTACAAAAAGTAACGTTTTCAGGAAATTAGAGTTCATATAAATCCAGCATGAAATATGTGGAGCTACATGAAAATATTAAATATAAAATATAAAACACTGACATGAACCCAGAAAATACAAAATACAACAGACAAATAAAATTCTCCTGAATGTATTTTATCTGTCACCTGTTTTTTAACCAGATCACATGAAATCACAACATCATTATTAATAGTTATTACATAATTCTTTAAGAACTGTTAATAAAAAGAACTTTTGAGTCGTCAGATTGTAAAAAGTGTTAATGAATGAATCCATAACAAACAATAACAACATCCAGCGTCACAACCTGGCAGCACATTGTTCCTGTGTTCACTGGTCCAAATTTATGAATTATGATTTATTAACAACAAACATCTGCTCACATCTGGAAAGGTCCAGATGTCCACTCCTCCTGTTTATCAGGATACTCTCAGAGCTGACCAGTCAGCCCAACTCCTGAGCTTTCAGTCAGATTCCATGGTCATCATCACAGGAAAAATGGGCCCACAGGTCCAGTCAGGTCCAGGTGTGTTGAAGCTGATCTGCTGTCCTAATTGTAGGCTGCTCGTCCTCCAGAGTCTGGACTTGTGTGGGTCATCATGGTGGACGTCGGGACACCAGAGGACGTCACGCAGCTGTTTGATAAATGATTCATTAAATGTTGATGTTTGTCTGTTGATTTTCTCTGTGATGCTGGTGGTTTAGTGATTTTATTCTGGTAAATTGAGATGAGCCACTTCCTGTGACTGAAGGTAAAAGTAGTGTCCCATGAATTTTTTTCTGTCAGAATCCCTTGTGCTTCCTGACCTTTGACCTCTACGTGATGTAAAATGAGGTGAAAGTTTATCTTTGATTTGATTAAGTTTGTGTTAAATCAGCTTTGCAGCCACTTCAATCGTCAGCAGCAGATTGACAGGGGGTTTAACATTTCACTGCGCTGATATTAAAGGTCAGGCGGCTGTAAGACAATATGTAATCTAACAATATGTAATCTAACAACATAATCTAACTTCACAGTCAATCTGTGTTCAAACATCATCTCTGAAACATGTTTGTGTGTCTGCAGCCGCGGCAGCAAAGTGATTAAAGTCGGAGGATTTCGTTCTCCTGCAGCTTCAGAGAACATTCATTGTCCACTCAGCCGGACTTTTAGCTGGAAATTTATTTTAGCTGGACATCAGTCACAGAGCCTGATGCTGGAGTCACAGCTGTAAAGAAAAACCGCTGAGGTCGAGGCAACGGAGCCCGAGACTGAAACAATGACATCGACAAGGACAGCAGCTCCCACAGGTTAGCTGGTTAGTTGGGTAGTTAGCTAACTAGCTCAACAACAGCAGCAAATTTAGCAAACAAATAATGACAGACCCAAACTAATTCATGTTATCATCATTAGCTCGTGCTAAGCTAACAAATGTTAGCTGTATCAGTCCCAGTCTCGCATTATAAATGTGTTGGTCTGGGGCCCAAGGTGCTTTAACAAGATCTTGATAAAAGTAAAGAAACAGTTAAAAACAAGAAAATCAACAAAGACAAGCAAACGCCAACGTTCAAATCCCAGCAGTCCCTGATTAACAGTGACTGTCCCGCATACATTATCTGTTTCGATCCAGAGCTTCCTCTGAGGTTTCTTCCCCCTCCTTTAGTGTGGTCCCTGATTGGTCAGGAGCTTCTGCCATGTCGGGTTCACCTGAAACTGTGGGATAGTTTAGTTTAAATGCACAGATGTGACAGATGTTCTGCTCTCATCAGTGTCCAACAGTCCCTCAGTCTCATGGTTGAGTCCTCAGCTGTGTCCCACTGACAATAACATTTAATCCCACACATGCAAATATATTTACAGAAATATACCAACAAACAATTATCAATGTGAGTTGTGTGCAGGTCCAAAAAATAATTTCAGATTCCTAATAAACGTCTGTGATAAACAACAGTGAGAATATCAGGACAATCATCATCAGTGTCTACTGTATAAGACTAAACTTCACAGGATATCAGAAAACTCCTCAATTACATTAGCAGGAGACAGAGCTTTTAATTTGAAAATTCAACAGGCTACATGTTTGTTTTTCATCTGCTGCAATAAAACCCAGAGTTCACTGAACTCAGGTTAAACAGCTCGACAGCGTTTCATGAGTTTAACTGAGTAAAGTAAGAATAATCCTAACCCAGCAGATTCAGGACCACAGTCCCTGGACCACATTTCTTTCACATCACATCATTTCTCCCAGTGCATGCTGGGAAGTCTGTTACTCTAAAAACTGAATTGAATGAGTTCAGTGAATTTCATCAGTTCGAGTCAAAGAGTTGAGTCAGAACAGCTCAACTTCTAAAGTCTGAACGTTCAATAAAAAAACAGATTCAAACTAACGAGAAAAGGTGTGTGTTCAAACAGCTGATTGAAAGGTGTCGGTAACAGACGTTGAATGATGTCATGAATGATGTCAGAGTAAAGGTCAGAAGGTCACACAGCACTCATTGTGTGACTGTGGTGGCTGCATGTTAAATCTGTTTCTATAGGATCCATTAGTGTGTTTGGGGGCTTAGTGCTGCACTGTGGATTGTTCTCTGTCTCTTATTGAGGAGAAACTGCAGCTGTCAACATCTGGACTGATGCTAAACTCACGCAACATGTGTATTAACGCGTCACAGTGGTTTTAATAACCCGCTGCCTTTTACTGTAGATGAACTCAGAGTGATGAGGTCACAGATTCGGGTCCGGGTCAGGACACGTGGAGGGAAACTGTTGCTCATGTTCCTATTTGTCTCAGAGGCCGAGGTCTGCGAAGGTCACAGACCCACAAAGACCTGAGTTTACTTCATCTCACCTTTTTATTGAGGGAAACAACAAGATGTTTAGTGTGGGTTTGCCCCCAACAGCCAATCAGAGCGTGCGGGCAACTGAAAGTAAAGTTTGATTGACCTGAAGGCTCCGCCTGAGGAATCCAGAGGAATCATCCAATGGGATGCTCAGGGATTGAATACATGATCTGGGTCTAGTGATCACCTTCTTTTTCTTTTCAGGTCCTTATTTCAGAAATTTCAAATAATCAACAAGACAAATAAACACAACAGCAGCTCATCAGCTCATCCGTTTGTTGACAGATTATTGTCATTTCTGGCGTGCAATGCATCTTGGGATATGTTGGGCTGTCCAGGAAACGAAGGGCACATCTGAAGGAGCCTCTGAAATGAGACAGTCCAGTGTTCAGATGCAGCCTGTGAAGGATTTGGCCCCTGAATTCAAACACAGCTGTTTGTCACATCTGACTTTTGAAGACTCATCATCATTAATATTCTCGGGCCTGAGCAGGTGAAGTTCTGTGTGTGTGTCCTCTGTGGTGAACGCTGGGATGTTTCGGTCTCTGCAGGATGAAAATCCTGATTTCCTGCCGCGTCCTCGTCCTCGCTGCAGTTTTTCATTTGGCTGCAGATGCATTATAACAATCCAATTTTCATTTACTAGCATGGCTCCTTTGTAGATGAGGCCTGAGGGGGATGAGTGAGTAAAACCACTTTGTTTCATTATATAATGTTGGAGCACAGCAAATATAATAATATTAATGGGATAATTTAATGCAATTTTCTTTATTTGATGCACTCTGACTCTGGCGGCTAATCTGAAAGCTTTGTTTAAAATAGATTGAAAAATGAAAGAAGTCCAAACAGCTAATCCTCGGCTGAGGTCAGACACACTGATACTGACAGAGAACATCAACCACTGCACCTGAGCACACACACCTGGACTCTGACCTCACACACACCACACTGACGCTCAGCATCACTGCGTTCACTCACCTCTGGTCTGCTCTGATCTTATCTTTTCTTTCAATCATTTCCAGTATTTTTCTTTTCTTATGTGGAAACGTTGTTGTTGATGAATGAGTCGAGTCACAGAGACACAGACCTGACGTCTCCACCACGTCTGTGATCTTGGTGTCTGGGTCCAGTATTTACAGTTTGTTTCCTTTAAGGTGACGACAGGAAATGTGGTCGGCAGCCAAAACCCCCACAGCACCAGGACCCCCACAGCACCAGGACCCCCACAGCAGCAGGACCCCCACAGCAGCAGGACCCCTACAGCACCAGGACCCCCACAGCACCAGGACCCCCACAGTTCAGGTTTTCTTTACCAGTAAGAAAACTCATACATGACGCCACCACAGGTGGAAGCTGTTCATGTGTGTCCTTAAACTCACTGAGAGTTTGGGGATGAAACAGAGAAATATCTCTGTATTATTATTCAGGAATGTGACTCCAGAGACCTGGTTCACATCCAGAGACCTGGTTCACATCCAGAGACCTGGTTCTCATCCAGAGACCTGGTTCACATCCAGAGACCTGGTTCACATCCAGAGACCTGGTTCTCATCCAGAGACCTGGTTCACATCCAGAGACCTGGTTCACATCCAGAGACCAGGTTCACATCCAGAGACCAGGTTCTCATCCAGAGACCTGGTTCACATCCAGAGACCAGGTTCTCATCCAGAGACCTGGTTCACATCCAGAGACCAGGTTCTCATCCAAAGACCTGGTTCACATCCAGAGACCAGGTTCTCATCCGGAGACCAGGTTCACATCCAGAGACCAGGTTCTCATCCAAAGACCTGGTTCTCATCCAAAGACCTGGTTCACATCCAGAGACCAGGTTCTCATCCGGAGACCAGGTTCACATCCAGAGACCAGGTTCTCATCCAAAGACCTGGTTCTCATCCAGAGACTAGGTTCACATCCAGAGACCTGGTTCACATCCAGAGACCTGGTTCTCATCCAGAGACCAGGTTCTCATCCAGAGACTAGGTTCACATCCAGAGACCAGGTTCTCATCCAGAGACCTGGTTCTCATCCAGAGACCTGGTTCTCATCCAGACCCTGTCTGTGGTTTAGACTGCAGCAGCTCTTTGGTTCAGGTTAGTAAAGATGATAGTTTTGGTTCAGTGTGTTAAACCAGACCAGGATCTAGAACCTGAACCAGGATCTGTCTGGAGTTTAATCACCTGATTTGAGGTTTGGTTTAATTCAGTGTCAGACACTGTTTTTCACATCTGTACAACATCATTTTGTTCAATAACATTTGCTATAAAAACATCTTTATGTTTTTTAGTTTGGTTCTTTTGCTGTTTCATATCAGAATAAAGAAGAACAACAGTAGCTTTATTAATGGTTTAAATTCTGCTGCTGCTGCTGTGATTTGAAGATTCAGACAGAAGATGTGACAGAAACTGAAGCTGATTGGAACTTTTTAGAGGATGTGACTTTAGAAACGTCCCTGCAGGTTTATTTTCTCAGATCTGATCATTTCTGTTGTTAATGGCTTGTTTTCTGGACTAACCAGCAGAGTTAATCCTCCAGAACAAGAACACGCTGAAGAATAATAAAAATAATAGATAAAAATGCTTTAATCTGCCTCTTAATGTAGCCACAGTTGTCTAATCCTGATCTTATTTGTTCTCTGCTCTGCTGTGTATTTTCCCGCAGGATGAGATGGTGTTTAATCGACTTTGGGAGAATTAGTCATTCCTTATTACCGTCGTGGTTTTTACAGGACTTTCCTGGAAAATCCCATTCAACACACATTTTAATTTCATTTCTGCGGCTCAATCATGTTGAGGGCAATGTAAATAATCCAATAACATTAATCATCATTTCTTTTCCTTTTTTTCCCTCCAAAAATAGAGCAGGGCGGGCGGATTGGACGGCTGGAGACGCTGTCCTTCACTCTGCTTTATTGGTTTTATAGAAGCACTGATGGTTTTATAAAATGTCATCATGATCCCAATTACTCAGCAGGAGCCGAACATTTCTTCTGTTAATCTGAGGAACATCTGAGCTGCTGCTTTCATCCACTTCCTGCTTCCTGTCACCAGCAGCAGCTTTTACAAACAGACAAATCTTCCTGCTCTTTTACTCTTGCATACATTTGTTTTGCTCACAGAACGACTGATGAGACATGTAGAGATTCTCAGGGTTTTTTATCTGACGACCGGTGTTGGAGAAAGTTAAGACGCCAGTTTCTTCGCACTGGAAGAAGCTGAACTACAGCAGGAGTCTCCAACCTTTTTACTCTGAGATCGAATGTGACTAAATAAAAGGGGTCTTCATTCATCCACAGATCAGATCAAAACACTCAAAACAAATCAGATCATTGAACAAGTCATCGAACATCAATATCCAGCATCTGCAACTCACATCATTGATGATTCAGTCCAATCTGAACAGACGTGATCACATCCCTGCAGAAAAACGTCCAGAGACCTGCTGAGAAACCACAGAAGAAGAAGAAGCAGCTCCTCAGTCAGGGATCAGTGGGTGGTCAGTCTATGAAGGGGGTCTGTCAGATTTACGGAGTGAAGTCTGATCCATGGTCATTAGGCTGATTTTCATTTTATAAGAACGTGAGAGAAATGAGCTTCTGAAGATCTGGGCTGCAGCTTCACACTTTTTAATTCAGACTGAAGATGTTGACAGAAAACGTTTCTGTCACACACACGTGACAGAACCAGTGTTTGAGGACAAGAGAAGTGTGTTTGAGCGGAATCACGACACACATGAAGGTTTCCTGCAGAAACCTCCGTGACAGTGCGGACAGTGTGTCCTCCCTGCAGCTGCTCGGCCGGCTGCAGATTGGAGATGATAACCAGAGCTGATAAGATGCAGAGATGATAAGAGTCAAATAAGATGCAGCCTAATAAGACTCAGAAAATAAGGCAGCTCAGTCCAGATGTCCCCGCTGCGTCTCCTAATCCACACTGAAGCTGCGTCTTACAAGATGAAAGTGGAATCTTCTATCAATTATTATCCTAACATACTGAATTATATCCCCACAAATCCTTCAAATTATTCCCTAATAATCCTCCTGATGGGATCACATGACCCAGATAGAAACAGCTCAGGCTCCTCCTACACTCAACGTTTCTATCATCCAGAGACACTTCATCACAGAAACTGAACACACACACACTCACACACACTCACACAAACACACACTCACACACACTCACACAAACACACACACACACACACACAACACACTGAGCAGCAGAGTCGACATGTAGAAAAAATGTAGAAATGTAGAAAAACATCAGCTTTGAATTTGTTCGTGTTTTGAAGTCACATGATGATGAACGTGTGACGTGTGCGTCCTCACACCTCGACATTTAAACACATTCATGTCAAAGTGGAAAAAAGAACAGTGAAAATCACTAAATATGGTTTTATAGAACAGGTTGTAAAGAAATGTTGTTTCACTTTTTACACACACAGAGACACAAAACCACACAGATGCTAAATGAAGACAAAGAGATGACAAAGAGCAAAGAGACATAAAATAACTTCCTCCTCCTGATTTCACTTTTTGCGCAGCTATGATTGTTTCAGATTCCAGAAATGATGGATTCAACAGAAACATTGAAACTCTTCACTCCTGTTCACAGTTATTCTGTTTTCTTTCTTCTTTGATGCACTTTAATACCAGATGTTGTGTACAGTTTTTTTGTGGTTTGTCGCTTGTTTGTGTTTTTGACTCTCAGCAGCAGAAACCTTTTTAATCACTGCTTTAATGTAACACTGTCGTTGTCTTAATTCATTTATTGGTCCTCAAATAATGAAAACAGAACTAAACTAAAACTTGACAAAGTTCCCTTTTCAGCTCTGACACATCAACAGTTTGACCGACAGGTTTGAAGAAGCTTTTTCTCCTGGAGGAAAAAAGACAGACGAAGATCTGAGGGAAATATTTCACTCATTGATCTTGTTGTGAAAGAAAATTGTTCTTTTCCAATGTGTGTTTCTGTCTTTGTGTCGATTAACAACTTAGTTGGATTAGTGTCTCAAACTGACGTAATTGTCTCTAAATGACATTTGTATGTAAATCTGCAGGACGATTAGGATCCACTCAGCTCTGCTTTTGTTCTGACCATCAGAGTGATGAAAATAAAAAGGCAGCAGAAAGATTACAGAACCATTAATGTCCCTGCGACCCATTAACTGATAAAAAGCTATTAGAGGCTTATAGATTAAATTACATATATGGAGCAGAGTGATGATGAAGGCTCAGCAAGAAGAGGAGGAGGAGGGAGGTGTTGCAGACAGAGATGGTGGGGGGGTAATGTAAAGGGAAAATGACTGTGCAGGGCTTCAGATGAAGATACATGGTCATGTATATACAGGATATATTTATCATTAGAACAGATTATTTAAAACTGATTCAGAGGTTTGATGTGAGGATGCAAAGAAACTCCCCAAAGTCCAAGATCCAAAAGTAAAGAGACATTTATACATAATTTTTTTTCCCCCAATCCTGAGATATTTTGGAAAACAGTAATTAGTTAAACTGAAAGAATTCTGAGCCTTTTGTTTCTGCTGAAGAATTTGTATGAAGCCAATATGTCTAAGACTAACATTTATTTACTGTAATTCACTGAAAATCTTGTTAAACTAAATTGTGGTTTAAAAAATTCTGTACGTGCATACAGATGAGAGAAATTACGACGACATGTTTCCAAGCTGCCTGAGAGGAAAGAAATCACTTTAACATCCTCAGTCTGAGCTGTTAGTCCTGACAGACTGATCACTTTCCTTCACTGAACTCCACACAGAAGAAGTTGAGGTAGGTGGTGGTGAGGAAGGAGAGGTCAGAGGTCAAAGTAACAAAGACGTGCCCTGCACTGCATGGTGTCGGGGGCCTTATGACGATGAACAATAGATCCACTGAAGTGTGTGGACGAGCTTTTATCTGGCAACACATGAATTTTAGAAACATTCTCATATATACATTTACATATTATATATATATATATATATATATATATATATATATATATATAGTTATAAGTTAAGTTAAGTAATTATAAGTTAGTTTCTGAACTGCAGCTTCTGTGAGCTCCTTCAAGAAACAGCTGAAGATCCACTTTTCAAATCCTGCTTTAAGGAGACAGTTTATATGTAAAACACTTTCAGCTGCAGCTCATAATAAAGGGGCCACACAAATTATATTATTATTATTATTATTATTATTATTAGGTTCACTGAGCGATTGTTAATGCAACAGTTTGTCCTCCTCCTCCCTCCATACTGTTGATCAATTTTAACAGAGAAAGGCCTCCACACACACACACACACACACACACACACACACACACACACACACACACACACACACACTAACCATATGGTGTTTCCACACCAGTGAGTGAGGAGGCACACGCCCACCAGATTCCCCACAGACCTGATCACAGCGTCTGATTGGCTGCTGCAGGTTAATGAGGCTTCACGCCACCTGCTCCTGACAGACTCAGAGGAGGGAAAATTAGTCTTTATTTTGTTAATAAGTCAGTCAGAAGTCCTGTTAGCGCCCCCTCAGGCCGCAGGTGTCATTGCTGCCACAACATGAATGTTGGTTGGTGGTGATATGAAAAACTGAATATGTAAACTAATATGAAATAACATAACTAACCATTTAAACTTTCAAATTTATTGTGTTCATGCAAAATCTCTCATTTACAGAACCTTTCATTATCTCTATGTATTTCTTATTGCTGCTAAGCTTAATACACTCAATGTAATTTTCAAATTCAGTAAAGTAAAAACTTCAAATGATTCATTTATGATCATAACGAAAGAAGAAAAAGTTGTATTTTATCTTTTTTATTTACATATTATACAGTAACACTGTTGTCTGAAGCTTAGTGATACGACGAGTCTGAGTCTTTTTGTGTCTTTTACAAAATAAAGGCGCTATTGTGCTTCGTGTTTTCGGCCACGTAACATTTTGTCGTCATCAGACAGCGCCGTGTTGTTGACAGTGGAGTGAACAGTGAAGCTCAGAGTAGCATGAACGAAAGGGAAAGGGAGTGTTGAATTCACGGGGCAGCTGCTGACGGCTTCTGCTCGGGAGGTAAACACACGTTTTCTTGTTTGTTCTCAAAAACAAAACAAACAAACAAAAAAAAGACTTCAGTTTGTCCAGACACTGTTAGCCCGCTGCTAGTTTAGCACCTTCATGCTAACCGGCTAACAGACTGTTGCCGGTTTCAGGCTTTAGCTAACTATTAGCATGAAATTGTTCTTTACATGGACAGTCAGTGTAATGTTACTCCCTACAGAATGAGTTCTAGAGACGGAAATAAGTTCGCATGTGTGAGCCCGTTCCCTCGTCCTGAAGTCTGTGTGTTTTTTATGGGTGTTTGGTTAGAGACCTGAAATAAGCTTAAGGCATTTTCACGTTTTATTCTACAACATAAAACCCGTCAGTAAATCCCTCAGCCCTGATTCTAGAAGCTTCTCCATCTGTTAAAAAGGCCAGAGACAAGAGTCTAGATGAGACGACAGAGGTCGTCGGGGACGTTAAACGTCATCAGTCCAACATGAAACCGACCTCCTCACCAGTCCACCTTTACAGCCTCGCTGTGTTTCTACAGACTGTCACTAACTCTGTCAGAGGAAAGGCTTCTGTAGAAGAGCTCAGAGCTGAATCAGACTACAGGCTGGAGGTTAGTGGTGGTGACGGTGAAGTCATGTGACCGTGGTGTCGTTGGTTTAGAGCCTAACATGAGCTTTTTACTGCTGCTGGTTGTATTTAGGCTTCAAACATCATAAAGTGGAGTCATTAGTGAAGATGATCCTGCTGAACCAAACCTGTCAGGGTCAGAAACTGTTGTTTGTCACAGAGTTTATTTTCTGCAACAAGCAATTGGTTATTTGTCGAGAGAACCAGGATGGTCCTAACTTCCGGGTTGGGTTGGGCTATAAAAACCGTCATCCCTGTAGAACTCAGTTCAATTCAGTTTAAAGGTTCTTTTTTGACATAGAAGTTTTATAAAAGTGTTACCAAAGTTTTAAAATACAATTTACAAGGTACAAAATGCAATGAACAGCACCAACATCGATACACATGTATAGATTAATTATATTTTTACATGTTTTATGTGCACGTGTGCTGTCACTCTATTTTGTGATATCTAATTGACAGTTGACATATTTTGTGTTCTATTGGAGTAATAACAGCTGCTCCCAAGTTAGAGAAAGTAACATGAACCCGCACCAATCTCCATTCAAATATTTGTAAATTTAATGTCAGGTTGCAGATCCATACTTTTTTTTTTTTTTTAACTAGCAGTTAAAAAAATTTAGCTAATTAGTTATTAGCTTTAATTAACTTTTGGAAATGACAGGTATGTGAGAATATTATTTTGCAGTGGTAGCAAGTACTCATTTGTTTCCAAGCCAAACCCAATCAGTTTGCATGCAGATCATTGCTGATGAATACTTATGTATTTTCTTTAGGTTCTTCCAACAAGCTAAGAGGAGCCTAAGATTAATATGTTCTAGCCCTCATTACAATAATTGTGAATATATGAATGTCCTGCTAACTAAGACTGATTACACACCAAACTCCATTCAATTATCCATTAAATTTAAATGCCTTGAATTTAATTGGTTAAAACTTACAGGAACCCTGGGTTGAGGGGAAATTAACCAGTAGACTGTAACTCATTGTAAAATATGCAACAGAATGAGTCGTGATGAAGAGACCAAAGCTCGCCGGAGTTTTCCTCTTCGTGGGCTGCCTGCTCGCCTACCTGATGTTTGTGAAGCGTCACTACACCGCCTCAAAGCCTGAAGCCTACAGACTACCTCCTCACCACCAGGCCGGTCCAGACCTGATCGGAGACGATGTGCCAACCTCTGCCTCTGGACAGAGCTTCCAGTACGGCATCATGTTTGACGCTGGGAGCACTGGGACCAGAATCCACGTCTTCAAGTTCCAGATAGAGGAGAAAGGTACAGAATACAGTGGAGTACACTGTCCCACAAAGCTAAACGATAACAACATATTTCCTCAAGAGCTGCAACAAATAGTCATTTATTTGATTGATGAATTGAAAAAAAATTGATCAGTAACTAGACAGCACGGTGGTGCAGTGATGAAGGTTCAGGGTTCGAACCCTGGGGCCTTTCTTTGTTGCCCGTTTGTCTCTGCGACCTGTCCAAGGTGTACTGCACCCTCGCCCAATGTCAGCTGGGATTGGCTCCAGGTTTTCTTTGTCTCGTTCGGACAAAATCAGACTTGTGAACGGTAAAGACGTCGTCTTTATAGACAAAACAAATCAGTTCCCTCAATTCTGTTTCCTGCTGCATTTTATTCAAACCTGGGTCTATTTGTTCATCTTTCACTGCACAGCAAACACTGTTACTCTTCTGATTAATCTCTTTAATTCTGATTTATCTTATTTTATTCTTCTATTTCATGTCACTGTATTTTTACATTGCTTTTTTTTTCTTTCATGTCTTAATATCTTTATTATCTGATGTAAAGCACTTTGCTGTTGTTCAGATAAAGTTGCATTGCTTTACTTAAATGGAAACAACATTTTGTTTGTAGATGTGTTTACCACTCGTTCCTCAAAGATTACCCAGAGGGTTAAAAGAGCAGTGTCTGCATCTTTTAACTGTAATATTCACTGATTCTTTTGGTAAAACAATCAGACTATGAAGATATAAAAATAAGGTTTTACAACCTTTTCATTTGTCACACAGTCTTTCCATTTATATATTCTGTGTCTGTGCTTCCTGCTCTGCCTCTGTAGAGCAGCACAGTGAGATCCAGTAGAGAACAGTAGAGAACAGTGGAAGACAGAACCACAACATAACAAATAGAATTCAGGGTGGAACAGACACTGATGTTTATTCCAGATATGAAACAGGATATTTGGATGTTAAGCCTCTATAGTCGAAGCTAAATGGATTCATATGGATCTGTTCAGATTAAATTGTAAATGTTTTTAAAGCAGACTTCTCTGAATTACTTTCAGTGTATTTAAAATCCACACATGTTGGCCCAAAACGTTAATTACCAGATGTGAATCCAGCAGACAAGAGGAGCTTTCAGTCTCTAAGTCCTGGAGCTGCTGGCAGAGTCAAAATGGACACAAACTCATTAGGGTGTTTGAGAGGTTTTTGGTTTATTAGGCTTAGAGGAAGTTTCCTGCAGCGCTCGGCCAAATGCCTTCGTTATCGCATTTAACTGCTAAGCTAAATCACACAGGCTGAGTGCTGTTTTGGCTCCTTTGTTAGCCGCAGAGCTAACCGGACTAATGGTAGCACCTGTTAGTTATACAGACTGGGATTGTCATTAAGAGCTTAATGACAGCTCAAATGTAGGCACAGCTCCAGGACCAGTCAGTCAGGAATTAAATAAAATTAAACTATGTGAAGCATCAGGACCTATTGCCTCTCATTCATCAATCTTTCAATCATGTGACCCGCTGTCTGTTCATGGTAAAACTTTACTGTGTGTTTTTGTGTTTGTGATGATTTTCACTGCAGAAGCTCCCAGACTGGCCCACGAGACGTTCAGAGCCATCAAGCCTGGACTGTCTGCGTACGCTGACGATCCAGACAAGGTACAGACGCTGTGTTTATCCTGTGCCCCTGAATAAAGTCTAACAGAGACCTTTTTAATTATTGTTATAAATATGTTGAATGAGGATCCACATGATCCAGTATCGGTCTGATGTAATGTTAGCTGGACTAAACTGCAGGTTCTCACCTTACTCTCTCATTTTGTTCTGTTTTTGTCCTTGTTCTCCTGTTTCCTCTGGTTAAACCAACAGTCCACCTGTAAAACTTTATGTCCATACCCAGCCTCGGTAACATGGTGTCTCATTCTCTACCCCCCCACCCCCCACCCACCTTTCTCCCGGGGTCCAGTGTGCTGCAGGGATTGTTGAGCTGTTGGAGGTGGCAAAGTCGAGCGTCCCCCCCTCGGCCTGGAACTTCACCCCGGTGGTCCTGAAGGCCACGGCCGGGCTCCGCCTACTGCCTGGAGAGAAGGCCAACCACCTGCTGGACATGGTGAGACACACACACACACACACACACACACGCACAGGCACGCACACACACACACGCATATACACAGACACACACATTATTTAATCAGAATTTTTGTGAATACTTGGAGAATCAAACTCAGTCAACACAAAAAGTAAATAAGATACATTTTAAATGAGAAATAAATCAAAGAGACAAATAAATAAGATTAAAAATAAAGTTACACAATTAAATAAAAAATGAAATTAAAAGATGTATATGTGATTAGAAAACAGACAAACTGCTTCAATAGCCTCAGCCCACTGTAACACGAGACAACAGCAAACCTGAAATACATACAGAGATTAAAGATGTGAAGAATCTGATCAGGTTCAATCACCTGATCAACAGTTCAGTTCAATAACCTGCTGACATCCTCTCATATTCAGCTCCTCCACATTATACAAGTTAATTACTTCAGCTAATATTCTCACAGGAAGCTAATGCCTCTTCATCCCCACGCAGCTCCTCCTCCTCCTCCTCCTCCTCCTCTTCATCGTCATCAGGACGTCAGAGCCAGAACAGAGAAAGTCTATTAAAGCTTTTAAGTAATCAGTAATAACAGGAGCAGAGCGGTCAGCCAAAATGTGATTTAATCTGCAGCTTTGCTCTTATTATCAGACTGGTCCTGGATCAGCCAAACACAGAGCTGATTACTCACGGGGGGGGCATTAGTTTTTATTAAAATATAATATAAAGATATGATTCTATTACATTATTATGACACAGTAACACAGAGATGTGAAGCAGCTCATGTGTTAAAGGGAAACAGAGTAGTAGTAGAGAGAAGTTAATGCTGATCAATAACTTTATTGATGATTATAGCATGAGAACAAATGAAGTCTGGAAACACATTAAATAACACTGTGGTCCACCTGCTCCTTCACATTACTACATTAAGGCAAACAGGAGCAAAGTCTTGACCATATTTGGCATTTGGGGGGCGTGTCTTTATGTTAATTTACCAGGTTTAAACAGGTGTAATGATTCCTCTCACTCAAAGACTAACAGACGAACACATCCCACCTGTTTTATAGCCTCACTCTGGTTTTCTGTCAGTTTTTATATTGTTTTATGTTCTTCCCACTGGTCTGTAAAGCTCTTTGTGGTCTTGCAGCAGGTCTCCAGTCTAACGTGTTGTTACTGTGTGGACCAGGACCCTCAGGTCTGAAGTGGATCTGAGAACTAGTTCAGGTTTTCCTGCCATCTCAGAGTCACTCGTTCTGGATCCAGAATGAAAATGAGAGAATTTGTTGTTCTGTCATTTTATCATCATCACGTTGTTTCACTTCCTGTGCAGGTGAGGGCGCTCTTCCTGGAGTCTCCCTTTCTGTCCAGAGACGACAGCGTGTCCATCATGGACGGCACTGACGAAGGTAACGTGTCTTTACTGCTCACTATAGGTGGGGACCCACAGCTGATGGGACCAAACAACAACATTAAACATTTATACATAAAAAGCCCAAGTTACTCTCCAGCAAGGTCGCCCACCCTGAGTCCAGGTTTGGATCAACTGGACTGGGTCTGTTCCAGTCTGGATCAGCTGGACTGGGTCTGTTCCAGTTGTTCCATTGTCACATGTCTGGTGGACTTTGTCAGTCTTGAGGTTTCTGGTTTCAGCTGATCAGCTGATCAGAAGCAGCCTGTTCTCTGTCAGGTTCTCCGGTCTGATTGGGGATCAGTCTGAAGTTGTGGTGGGTTAAACCTCCACACAGAGACCTGAATGGTTCTGTGGTCCACACTGAGCTGTTGCAGGCCTGGTGACCTCAGGAGGTCTCACACTGAGCGCGCTTCTCATCTCTTCATGAGTTTATTAGATCAGAGAGAATCTGTTTGTCTGGACGTCTCCTCATCGTTTCGTTGGTTTAATCTGTGCAGGAGGTCGGATGATGAAGCAGATCCTGTTTCTCCTCCTTGTTTTTCACTGCTCACAAACCTCAGAGGTCCGGCTCTGATTTCCCCAACGAAAACCGCCAACATGGAGGATTACAGATGAGCTGGAGCTGCTGCTGTGGCTCAGCACACACACACTGGTGATTTAGCTTCAGAAAGACAATGGAGTCAAACAGTGACAGGATCTGCTGCAGCTGATGTTCCCGCTGTGTGTCGGGAGGGGGGGGGGCACTCGACCTCCTCCAGTTTTCAACAACTTTAACATCAACAGTTAAACAAAGGACTTGATCACCTGTCATCATGTTTTAAACAGTGATGTCAGCATTGGCATCAAACAGCTGGTATTGGTTGGGCTATATGTCAGTCTGTATGTTACCTGGTAACCATGGTAACAGGATGTGCATCAGGATGTCAGTGTGTGGATTTTACCTGATCAGTCAGACAGTGACTTCGCACAGACACGTCATCAAACTGCTGCTCAGACCGACGCGTTTACCCACAAACAGGTGGGCGTGTGGTTGAGGTTTACTGTGGTGGTGGAGACTGAACAGGTAGTTCTTTCTTTACCAGGCGGTGAAGTCAAACAGAATTAAACTGAACAGATAAAATCATTCAGTTATGTGATGAGACACGTCATTTCTATTCATAAGTGAAACTGCAGATGATGAATCCTGAGGTTCCTCAGAGGAACTGTCCTCTCTCCTGGATCCAGATGTTGGAGGCCCCTGATGCAGCTGTCCTGCCTCCTGGGGACTGGGTCACAGTTTTGGCCCTGTGCTGACCTCCTCCTCTGCCATCACAGTGAACCTGCTGTACTGATGCCACTGTTGATGGATGTATATTCACAGGAATCACATGTCCTGTGTTTTAGACGCTCGCCTGCTTATAATCCAATCCTTTTAAAGTAGTTCATACAAGCAATTATGGCCATGTGGGATAATGTCCCACTTAATCTTGAAGAGGGAGGGATGCGATTAAGCCCCCCCCCCCCCGTTCATTTCTGAGGCTGAAATGTTTTCTCCTTCTCTCTGAGTGGGATCAGCTCGTTACTCCGCTCCAACATAAATGTCTTTTAATGATTACTGAACTTTTCCTCCGTCAGCGAGTCACTAATGGACAGATTCCTCCTGCTCCGTCGCTGCCGAGCGAGCGATAAACTGTCCTTTCAGAAGTCTAACCGGATTCCATCAGCCTTATTATCGCTCAGATATTTTGCCATTCTTGGCCTGGATGCTTATCCGTGGCTGAGATTACCCTCTGAGCGTCCTGAATGGAAGCGACTTATTGTTAATGCAGATCTCTGAGTGGTTAGTGGGGGGCTGCAGGGTGCTAAGTGCCGGTGTTTAGCTCCCAGACCTAAAGCCGAGTCTCTCTCCGTACTTGTTTGTTTTGTTTGAAAATTGCTTCTTAGCGTCTCTGCCTAAGAGTTTTATGGTAAAGCTCCTATGATACAGTTTCTATCAAGCTCTTTAATCATCCACTCCTGCATGTGGACAAGGTCAGAGGTTGCTGGTAAAAGGCACTAATGCATGCAGCTGAGTGCAAATATTCTGCACAGACACTAATATCTTTGAGTTGACCTGAATAAGCAGATCCTCTCAGAGCACATCGCTCTGCACATCTTTATTCTGACAATTGATGTTTCAATTACTTCATCTGTCCACTGCTGCATCAAACCAGTGGACAGACTCTGTGCTGTGACACCATGAGCGCATTCACTGATTCACACAAGTCAGCACATCATCAGGTGATGTTCATGACACAGGCCGGAGGTTTCCGAAGAGTTTCCTTGGACCTTTCTGGAGAAGAACCATGTGAGATTTAAAAGCTCCATGTTTGAACTTCTCCAGTGTTTTGTTTATACACTTATATCTAAGGATGTGCCACTGGTTGATCATAAACTCATCATAAACTAAACAATTGGACAAATTGAACTAAAATAAAAATACAGCAGGTGATAAAATAGTTTCCCCTGAAGCCAGAATAATCTGATGTCAGTGGAAGAAGGGAGGGAAACTCAGTTTTATTCTGAAATCAAAGTGTGACATGTTTGGTTCAGACTGAAATACCTGGACACATCACAGGTAGATAAGCGCTGACGTCGAGTGGCTCCTGTAGGTTAGAGATTCTGGATCAGGACGTTTGCTGCATCTCTCCCACCCTCGTCTTCACTTCACTGTCACTGTCTGATCATGGTGTGAAATACTCAGTGAAATCATTTGTAAAGTATTGTCCTTGTTAGCATGTTAGCTTGTTAGCTTGTTAGCTGTAGACTCTCATGGCTGCAGGCACAGTTCTCTCTGAAGTAGTTGAAGATTAAAGCTCCACTAATTTGACATTTTCAGGGATCTCTGCTTGGATCACCATCAACTTCCTCATCGGTAAGACTTTAAACGCACACACGACAAAATCTATCTTCCTGTTATTGGTTCATATTTTGATAGTTATGTGATAAAAACCTAATTTATAAAATTTGGTGTGTGTGTGTGTGTGTGTGTGTGTGTGTGTGTGTGTGTGTGTGTGTGTGTGTGTGTGTGTGTGTGAAACCAGATTAATGTGGACAAGAAATAGTGATTACCTGTTATTGGATTATACTGCAGCTCTCTCTCTCTGTTTTTCCTAATCTCTCTCTCTCTTTTTACTCTTTTCTTTTCCTCCCCTGTTGCCCCTGCACCCACCCCCCCACCCCTTCTCTCTCTCTATCTCTCTCTTTTTTCAGGTGGTATTCATAGTGCTGACTCGCCCACAGTGGGAATGTTGGATCTGGGTGGCGGGTCGACTCAGATCACCTTCAGCCCTCAGGACGAGGTGAGGACAACCGACACTGACATTAACAGAGAGAGAGAGGCTAGGCAGGTAGAGTAAGATTGGTAGAGCGAGGTAGACTCAGAGAGGAAGATCTCTCTGTCTCTCTCTCAGTCAAACTACCAGTGTGGGTTCATCTTAGAGGCTTTAATCTGTAAATGCTGCACTAATCCCAAATAAACACCCTCACATCGGGAGGGGGGTGGGGGGTAAAAGGGAGCAAAAAGAAGGAAGGGGGTGTGGTGTGTGTGTGTGTGTGTGTGTGTGTGTGTGTGTGTGTGTGTGTGTGTGTGTGTGTGTGTGTGTTGGGGTTGGGGGGGTGGGAGTCTGGTGTCTTATCTGGGTCAGACATCATACATGAAGGATTGCAGAGGAGTTCACCACGTCATCAGTCACTGGATCATCACGAAGATCCTCGTCTCCTCTTCCTCAGCTGGGGGCGGGGGGGGACTAGCTACAGGCCAGGAACTGACAAACGCTGACTAAGCCATTTTCTCTCAGCCTTTTCACACACACGCACACACAGACACAGCCTCAGTGACTCTGTAATGATTTTGTTTATTCTGTTCAGAAAACCATCCAGACCTCACCCATCGACTACATCAGGACCTTCCAGATGTTCAACCACACACACACCGTGTACTCTCACAGGTACACACACACACACACACACACACACACACACATACACACACACACACACACACACACACACACACACACACACACACTTGTACTTCTATCTTTGTGAGGACACTCATTGACATAATGCATTCCCTAGCCCCTGACCCTAACCTTAACCATCACAACTGAGTGCCTAACCCTAACCCTGACCCTGACCTTAACCTAAACCTAATTCTAACCATAATTCTGAAACCAAGTCTTAACCCTCAACATGTGATTTGAAGGTGTCTCAAAAAGTGAGGACCGGCCAAAATGTCCTCACTTTCCCAAAATTTCCCCACTCTGTTAGTAAAATACTTTTTTTGGTCCTTACTATGTAGCAAGTACAAGTGTACACACACACACACACATTTCATATCTTCAGATATTATGTATAATTTGACTTTTGGATTATTTAACATGAAATCATCCTGAATCCGTCTCTGATTAATTTTACTGAGGCTGAATCTTGTAAAATTTAATTTATGATCATCTGGTTTTTATTTTTCTGGACTTTTTTTGTATAATAATGATATTAATTACAACCTGACGTAAAGTGGTATTGATCAGTGCTCCACTCAGTGTAGAGCCTGAATAATTTAGGGAATTTTTCTGTAAAATGTCAGAAAATAGTGAAAATTGTACCTGACAAGTTCCCAAAGCTCAATATGATGTCATCAAATGTTTTAATTTGTCTTAACTTGTAAAAAAACAACATGTATTCACTTCACTGTGATATAACAAACAAAACCAACAAGTTCCTCATTCAGCTGTTTTTGTCTGACAGTAGAATTTGTTGTGAGGACTTGTCTGTCTCCTGCTCGTCAGGGTCCTTTAACTCAGTGACTCTTCTGTCTGCAGTTATCTGGGTCTGGGTCTGATGTCGGCTCGACTCGCCGTCTTAGGAGGCGTCGACGCTTCACCTCGTACGTACATGACCCTCGTTTCTACTCTTTTTTTTTTCTTGTTTTTCAATTTGCTTTCATCTCTGCCTTTTATATATCCCCCTCCCCCTCCCGTCAGATAAATAAGCCATTATCTAATCTTTTAATAACACACAGTAAGATTAATTCCTTGCCTGCCAGCTGTTGCTGTGGTTTAGCTCCTGTAAGAAGCTGCAGCACAGATCCACTCTGCTGTCTGTGTGTCTGTCTGTACGTACAGCCACGAATAACAACACTCAGTTCAGTTCACACTGTTGGGTTTGTGTTGAGAATCAGATGTTAATTCTACTTGACAATTATTTTACAGCTGTAATTCATAATGTTCTTTTGTGAGAGGCTCAGAGCCTCTCTTCTGATTGGCTGACTGACCTGTTGTTACTAGAGCTCCAGAGAGAAGCCTGAGAGAGGAGATGTAAAACTACACTGAGATGGTTTTTGGTTCTTAAAACCACAGATATATCTTCAGATGGAGATCAACACTTCAGATAAAACACTGGAGAAGTTAAAACATGGAGCTTTAAAGTTTTTCAGACGACAGCAAATATTTCACAGAGAGATCACAGCTGAAACATGAAGAGCAGAGTTTGTTTCTTCTCCTGTTGTTTCTTGGTCACATCATGTGATACCTGTGCTTTGACATTTTGTTGTGAACAGTAGGGGGCAGCACTGAGCTGGTCAGCCCCTGCCTTGCTCCAGAGTACTCAGGCAGCTGGGAGCACGCCGACGTCGTCTACACTGTGAAGGGACAGAAGGCAGGTAAAGTCCACACTATGATTTGATTGGTTGGTTACCCACCAGCTGGAGCGTGTAGGAACCTTGTAGCTGTGTGTGTTTCAGGGGAGCCGGTTTACGAGGCGTGTCTGACCAAAGTGGAGAAGGTTCTGTACAGAAAAGTGACGAAGGCGTCTGAAGCTGCAGACATGGACTTCTACGCCTTCTCCTACTACTACGACCGAGCCGTCGACCTTGGAGTCATCGGTAGGAAACCAGTGCTAACAATAATACTGAATGAATGAATGAATGCTTTTGTTTTTGTATCATTATTCAGGCGTTTTAATAAAGAGCAGATCGAAGGTTCAGCAGCTGCAGCAGACTCTGTAGAAACACTTTCAGAAACAAGCTCCACAATCAGACGTAATCGAGTCTGGAACATGAACCTTCAGAAACAGTATTAGCTGTAAGTTGTGATGTGGAGGACGTCAGTCATTCATTTCCACTTAGTTCTTCTCTCAGTTTCAGTCTGGAATCACAGTCAATCACAGCTCATCTGTTAAATCTGCAGAACATGTTTCACATTGAAAATCTTTGTGAACAGTAAGTTTTTCTTTTCACATGTTTGTGCGCTTTTCTTAGTACTAAGGGGAAACATGTTCAGGGTTGGAGGTTTTGGTGGAGGGTCCCTGAACCCTGAACCCTCACAGTTCAGTCAGGGTTCAGGGTCAGAGGCTGAGGGCTAAGTGATATAAAGAGGAGCAGGACAGCAACAGTTTTACTTCAGTGATCTGTCGACTCGACCAGGTGGAGAAAAACCTCTGTACTTCACTTCCTGTGAGGGAGGAGCCTCCTGACCACATAAAATTTGTTGTTTTATCTCTGTGTTGAGGATCCACTGATTCTGACCTGGGGTCTGTTTGTGTGTGTTCTGTGTTCAGAGGACAAGAAGGGAGGAACCATCACAGTGAGCGATTACATCGAAGCAGCCAGAAGAGGTGAGATGGCGCCACCTGGCTGTAGATCCTCTGAACTGAAACTCACTCTGTGTCTGTCTGACTTCACAGCCACACAGATTCAATCATCAACAGTTGTTTCTGACTGACCTCAGGTCTGTCAGTGAGTCACTGTTTGTCTGTAGAATCATACTGTCATAAATAATCTTTTAATATCATCGTTCTACAAATCAGGGAACGATGCTCAGTCATCTGTAATTAAACACTAACATCTGTCAATGGAGTATTTAGTTTCCACCACATCACTCAGTTCTACCTGACGACACATGTTACTGTCCTCACATCATCGTCATCATCATCATAAGGAAAAACTTGTTTTTGTATTTAATCTGCTGATTTCACTTTTGAACTGAAGCTGTTTCCTTGATGATCCCAGATTATTGTCTTTAATTGACTTTAATACATTTAAATGTTTGTGCTCCTGGTATTGTTGATCATGTGACCTGACCCATGTGTCTGGTTGTGATTGGTGGAGCCCTCTGACGTGTTTGTCTGCTGGCTGTGTTGCCGCAGTGTGCAGCGGTCCGTCCGTCAGTCCTCTTCAGAGTCCCTTCCTCTGTCTGGACCTGGTCTACATCTCGGTCTTGCTGCAGGAGCTCGGATTCCCCCCACACAAACAGTTCAAGGTGAGGAACCCACCACAGTCCAGACCAGGATCTGGACCAGACAGACCAGAGTCCAGAGGCAGTGTTGCCAGATTTGTTTGACACCAAACAGACAGACATGAGGATTCAGTGTACACACCTTTAATTCTACACAGGAAAGATGTTTTTTAATTTTTGAAGCAAATATTGAAAATGAATCTTTTTATCTTTTTATCTTTATTGTCAATACAATGTCCCCTGAAGTTATACAGATGTGTGTGTGTGTGTGTGTGTGTGCGTGTGTGTGTTTGTGTGTGTGTGTGTGTTGCAGCTGGCGAGGACGATCAACCAGGTGGAGACCAGTTGGGCTCTCGGAGCAACTTTCCACTACATTGAGTTCTTGAAGAAACACTGAAGGCTTTTATTTTGAAAATATGCTGAATGTTCATGGGAAATCCTGGACTGTCCGGAGATCCTAAAGATCCCAGACTCACAGTGACCTCATGCAGTACCCAGACTGACCCTGAATCCTTGTGAAGCCTGAAACCTGCAGGTGAACTGCCTCCCTCCTATTGGCTGGTCTTTGGTCCCAGGTCTGTCTGCTGGTCTCAGTAAAGGTCTTTAAGAGTCCAAAAGGGAGCCCAGGAAAATTGACCTGAATTTACTGAATTTTTTATTTTTTTGAAACGAGGGCCAGGGTCAGTCAGACCTGATCCATGCAGATTCTTTCTGATGCACTGCGAGAACTGAGCTGACAGAGTCCACCTGGATTCACTCAGGTCTAAGAGGAGTCCAGGTGCTGAACCTCCAGCTCAGCAGGACGTCAGGGTTTAGGTTTGATGGTTAGTTTCAGTGTCAGGCTGGTCTGGGTCCTGGTCCTGGTCCTGGTCCACAGTTAAAAAAACCTAAAAGATTCAGTAAATGGATTGAAAATGATTTGGATTCATTAAAATGCTCTTGAGCGTCGTCTCCATGGAGACCACAGGTGTGACTGCCCCAGCTGCAGAAACACAGAGGTTTCCAGCTGATGAGCTTCAGTGACATCATCACCTGGCACCAAAGACCAGCCAACCTGCTGACGCCATCTGATCAGCTGTTCACCGTGGAAACACTCCTCATCACAAACACTCGTGTTTTTATCCAAACTGAACATTAATTTAATTATCAGTAATTAAAATGTTCAGATTTAATCTCATTTATTTTCTATATTTAAATTCTTCTGTATTTTGTTGGTGATGGGATGAAGCTGGCGTTCGACTGATCTGGGCTGTAAAGGTCAGTTAGTCTGTTTTTATGTTGAATAACTTGTTCTGATGTTGAATGTTTGAAACTGATGTATTTCAAAGACTGGACCCTGGTCCTGGTCCTGGTCCTGGTCCTGGTCCTGGTCCTGGTCCTGGTCCTGGTCCTGGTCCTGGTCCTGATGGGACTTGATGGGATGGGTCCAAACAAAAACGTCTCGGTTCACTCAGGTCGGTCTTTCACCATGGTAACAATTACACACTAAAACAAATTGTGCCACAAATGTTAGGTTTTTTTAATATTTGTTTTTTCCAAACTCGTCTGAAACCAGAGAAACATTGAAGTTAATAATCAGGTCGTTCAGTTTGGATCAGATTCAGCTCGACGTCTTTAAACTGTTGAGCTGAACAGTTCGTCTGAATCAACAGATCTGAATAAATAAAGCATCAGAATAAGCTGAAGGAGCAGCCGCGTCCTCCGAGGACACTGTGGGGGGAATGAGTTCCTCTTCGTCCTGCTTCACAGGAGGGAATCTCCCTGAGCCAGTTCCTGGTCTGACGTGGTCCAGATGATGAAAACATAAGTCTACTTGACTTTTTTCAGCATCAACATATCAGAGCTGTAGTTTGTTAGCGGGATGTTTTCTGTCCTCTGAACCAGGTGTGAACTTCACCTCTGCTCCTGTTGAGGAAACACTCGGTGGGTTTGACTCTGCTCCTCTGTCCCAGTGAAACCAGTAAACCATGAGACTGGGTTCAGTCTCTGACCTCGTGCCGTTAAACTAGATAAATTCTGTTTGTGTCGACAGCGAGTCTGATTGTTTTCTACTCTGAAGGAGCTCCTGTTTCTACTGTTTCTACTGTTTCTACTGTTTCTACTGCTTCTACTGTGTGTGTGAACAAAACAAAATCTGCAATAAACAGATGTGAATGTGTCTGAAGTCAAACAGCTGATTTGAAGTCTGGATTCATTGAGTCTCTACAGACCCTCAGAATGATGCTGCTGAGTAACATCCATCCATCATCTATACCAATTATCCAAACCGGGGGGGGGGGGGCTGGGGCTGGGGCTGGGCTGGGCTGGGCTGGGCTGGGCTGGGCTGGGCTGGGGGCTGGAGCCAATCCCAGCTGCCATTGGGTGAGGGCGGGGTTCACCCCGGACAGGTCACCAGTCTATCACAGGGCTGACACATAGACAAACACACACTCACAGTTTAGAGTCACCAGTTAACCTCACGTTCATGTCTTTGGACTGCGGGAGGAAGCTGGAGAACCCGGAGGGAACCCACACAGACACAGGGAGAACATGCAAACTCCACACAGAAAGGCCTCAGGGTTTGAACCCAGAACAGCGACAGCGCTGACCACTGCACCACTGTGCCGCCCTGGTGAGTAACAGTATGCTGAATGCTAAAAGCTGCTGCTAAGGTTCCTCCAGAGGTCTGACCTTCAAACAGGATGTGAGGTCATCAAGGTAACTTAAGAGGATCAAATCAAAACCTGTCAACAGCCAAACTACTGACCAATTAGATACCTGTAAAAACTGAGTCATCGTTTCTACAGGATCCTGACAGGGACAAAAGGGTTCAGAATAAAGTGAGAAGATAAAGCTCAGTAGATATTTGCAGAACTGTTTGATCTTCATCGCTTGTTCAGTTTGTTCATCATCAGAGAGAAGAAACTTGATAATTCTTCTTATTGACAGTTTATCTTCATTCTGATTGGAAACTGTTTATTTTTTATTCTAGTCATGTGATCATATTGTCTACGTGTCACCTTGATGAATCTCACTTCTGGATGTCGCTAGAACAGAATTTACCTGCAGGTATCAGCACAATAAGTTTTTCATTCATGGTTCTGATGATGTTGCCTATAATTACTCAGCTACTTTCACATCAATGTGCTCGTACCTGGACAGGTGAACCAGAGTTAACAGAGCCGACTGGTAACCAGCTTCACAGTGCAAGTTACCAGGACATCAGTGTTCAGCTAAACCAGATCATTAAAGTTATCCTGCATCTGTTGAACCCGCCTCGTGGTCCAGGCCTCAGGTGTTTTCACCTGTAACAGCGTTTTATTGTTGTTGGGATTCAGTTCATACAGAAGAGCAGCAGACGACAAACTGATGAGACAAGCTTTTATTTCTGTAAACTTTCCCCAATGAACAAGCTTATAAAACAGGTGAACACACACCTGTCAGGTAACACAACGTCACCCCGTCCAGGTGAAACTGTAACATTTAGCACAGGCAGCTGTTAGCTCTGATGTCAGCCTCAGAAGCAGGAAGTGAGCGAGCTGGGGACAGGAAACGGGAACAGGAAAAGGCGAGGCCACAGGTAAGGAGGAGGCGGGGTCTGATGAGAGGAGGCGGGGTCTCAGAGGAAGGCGTCACACCACTCCTTCAGGCACTGAGCGCAGGATCCGGCCTGGCGGGAGTTCGCTCCGCTGGCGTCTTTGAGCCACTCTGTGAACATCTCAGTGTCTTTCTTCAACAACAGGAACTGACCCAGAACCACATAGGCCTGAGAACATGAGAACACAGAGAACTAGAACATGAGAACTTGAACATGAGAACACAGAGAACTAGAACATGAGAACACAGAGAACTTGAACATGAGAACACAGAGAACTAGAACATGAGAACTAGAACATGAGAACACAGAGAACACAGAGAACTAGAACATGAGAACTAGAACATGAGAACACAGAACATGAGAACACGTGAAAAACACACAACACAACTGTGACCAGACACATGAGAAACAGGAAGTGGAAGAATTAGTCGATTAACACAAACAGTTCGATGATCAGTGAATTGTACGAGTCGTTTTCAGCCGTCTGTCAGTCCAGGTCCAGGACTTCGGTCCAGACTGACGCGGACCGTGATGAGACCTGGTTCAGATGTTCATGTTCCCTCAGGACGATCTGGAATAACTCCGATCATCCTCTGACGTTTCCTCCGGCGCCACCGTCAGGTCACATTTTAACATGGCTGATACTTTGTGGACCAATAAAGATCAAACTGGAGGTGATGAATATTATCGTTCATGTCCAAACAGAGCTGAGCCTCACAGATGGTTTTACTCTCATGTTTTTAATGATCTGTTCTTGTCTCATGTCACAGACTCTGGTTTGAGACTAACACAGTTCTGGGTCCAGATTCTGAAACCTGAATATTTGCTGGTTTTCTTTGGTCGTCCATGATGATAAACTCTGTGTTTATATCAACCTGTTATTAAAGACAATCATGAGCACGGCTGAGATCACCGTGACGACTGCTGCATCATCAACTCCTGTTCAAACTGATTCACTACCAGCTACTTATTTATGAGTGTGAAACTTTATTTAAAGGAACACGTGTACTTTCATACCAACAACATCGTCTCGTATTTTTCTATTTTTTTGTTGCTCAAACTGAAAAATGTGTATTAACAGTTCAGTGTGTGAGCAGAGCTTTAAAAGTATGTGTACAAAAACCCTGTGGTTTTCCATTAATTGACTGATTTAGTTCTGAAGTCCTGGTTTATTGTCATCAGTTTGTTGTTTGCTCAGATTGTGGCTGCAGTGACCTCCGCAGCCTCTGGGGGGCGCCACACAGGACCTCACAGAGTAGAAGCAGTTTGTATTGAGGACTGTGTCAGTGTAAAGTTAATGTGTGGTTCTCCACCTTATCAAAGCCCTGCTCCTCCAGCTTCTTCCCCAGAACCTCTCCGATCCCCGACAGAGCCGTCACCGCTTTGTCTCCCATCGGCTCCCCGACAAAGTCCCGGTGCTTCTGAGACGTGGTCGACATCCTGGAGGGGAAATATGAAACACGAGTAAAATGATGACAGAAACCCAGAATCAGCCGAGGAGACCGGTCCTGACTGAACCAGCTCTGAACAGAGTGACCCCCGCAGCAATAAAACATCTTTGCTGTAGTCGTCGTTAATTGTTAATTATTTTCCATGTCGTCTGATTATAAACAGAATGACTTTTTGATTGTTGAAAGACACAGTTCTCAGGAAGGAGGAAGCTAAAGATGGAGGTTTATGTTTTTCTTCAAATCAACTGATTCTGATTCGGGGGGGGGGGGGCTCATCTGTCTGTGCCCAGGGGCCTGTTCACTAATGATCCGTCCATGTCACTGTCAGACACCACTCAGATTTCTGTTTGTTGAAGGAGCCAAGATGAAACTGATGACCTCGCCTTTTTCACTGGTTTTAATGAGACATAAATTTGCAGGTCGTCTCCATGACAACGGTGCTGAACTTTATGTTTCTGTATGTGAAGACATCGTCTCTGCACGAGCTTTTATTTTGAAGCGCAGTGACCCCGGTCCTCAGACTGGAGCTGGGAGCAGCTGCAAAACCAGCAAAACCAGCGAAACCAGCAAAACCAGCAAAACCAGCGAAACCAGCAAAACCAGCGAAACCAGCGAAACCAGCGAAACCAGCTGCTCTCACAGAACCGGACTACAACAGCTTTACAGGCTCCTGCTGGAGTCTGGCGGTCCAGAGCCAAAAAGGGTCAGAGTGCTGGACCCGCTGGTCTGGACCCGCTGGTCTGGACCCGCTGGTCTGGACCCGCTGGTCTGGACCCGCTGGTCTGGACCCGCTGGTCTGGACCCGCTGGTCTGGACCCGGGTTCAGTGTGGTGGCGGATCAGGCGGGTTCAGACAGAAGCTACAGACAGTTTCATCTTCAACATAAACCGGAAAACTGGACTCAGAGCTCGTTTCTACCGCGCAGAGGAAACGGAGAGTTACCTGAAGAAGCAGGAAGCGGTTTATCTCACCTGAGGCCACACACACCGCAAACCGCGCGACGAACCCCCAGAGAAACGGAACTTTTTTTTGACTGGAGGCGTTTTATTCTGAAACCCGGAAACACGAATCAGAATTAGCTGACGCGCTGAGCGTGACGTCAGGACGCAGAGTCAAAGATAATTTGTAATGAAGATGAGTGACTCGGTAGAAATTTAATACCATTTTATTAAAGGACTAATTCCACCGTGTAGAAATACTCTGTAAAGGTCCTGCATTCAAATTTTACTCATGTAAAAGTACAAAAAATATAATTGAAGTATCAAAGTAAAAGCATTGATAATTTAATTCTACAGAATGGCCCATTTAAAAAATATATTGTGTTATAATTATTGAGTTATTCATGTGTTCATCTCTTCGACTAATTTCAACACTATGATTTACCTCTGGGTAGTTTAATCGATAATAACTTATGAGAATTTATATGGTGAAAATATTTCATTAATCAAACTCTGCAAAGTTACTTCAGTTATCAAATAAATGGAGAAAGTACAATATACCTCTGAGGGGTAGTGCAGCAGAAGTATAAAGTAGTATAAAGTAGAAATACTCGAGTGAAGTAGAAGTACTACAGTATTTGATTTTCCCTCTCTAATGTGTGAATGTCTTTTCTAATCAGCAACAACAGATGTATTCTCGCCTGATGCAGCAGCGTCTGTTCGCCAGAGGAGGGAAGAATAAAAAATAGACAATAAAAAAATCAGTTTGTCATTTCTAGGTGAAATTTTACTTTCCTGTTTTTATTTTTTAAAAATTGTATCTACTTTTGTTTCAGAATCAGCATCACAGTGAGATGTCTTCTCTTGCTCCAGCCTCTTTGTTGGGTGACAGCCCTGCCCTCTGCCCCGCCAGACCCCGCCCTCCAGGACCCGCCTCCTCTGACGTCCACCGTCAGTGAGTGGGCGTGGCCGCGCCGTCCGCTCTCCACCTGGCAGGTGCGCTGCGGCCTGCGGGGGCGGCTCCCTCGGTCAGGCCGCTACCTGCGCTGCTCCGGCGGGTCTTTGTGGAAACATGGCGACGCCGCTGACCGAGCGGCAGAAGCGGATCGGTGTCCGGGGCGTCGCCGGGCTCGGGGACGTTGCGGAGATCGAGCGGAGTTTTAACCGACACCTGCATTTCCCGCTGGGGAAGGACCGGAACGTAGCCACACCCCGGGACTACGACTTCGCCCTGGCCCACACCGTCCGGGCCCAGCTGGTGGGCCGCTGGGTCCGAACGCAGCAGTACTAGAGAAAGACCCCAAGGTAGGAGCAGCAGGCCGGCCTCCGGCGTGGAGACAACGTGCTGAACTCCACTGACAAAACGCTTCGATTTCAGATTTCCCTCATCATCTGCAAATGTGAAAGGGATGAAAAGCACAATCTATTTGTTCTGGATGTGTTGGAGCCAGACAAAAGTTCGGCGTACACATAACCTCCACGTTTATTTTATTATCGTAAGAATGTCAGTTTAAAAACTTGGTTCGCCTGTCGAGAGCCGTGGCAGTGCGCCATAGACAGCAGTGCAGACCGGTTAATAAACTCACGATTCAAGCAAAATATAGATGTTTGGAGTATTCTTCAGATGCCGTTTTCATCAGTGGATCATATCAATCTCAAAAACATCTTAACTAATGTTTCGTTCTTGACATACTCTGATAAGTACCAAAGAAACATGATATTGTCATATTTTGCAGAGGAGTTCTGCTTGACTTTCTCCATGACCTTGTCTTAGCCCACTTGTCTTCTTAGGAGAGAAGTGGGCCAAACTCTGTTCAGTCAGTTTGCAGTTTAATATTGATAAAGTTTCACATTTCTGAATCACTGTATTTTTAGGGGAGTCTGAGTTGATGCAGGATTAGTTGTTTGGTACCAAACTCTATTCAATTACCGAACAGTTTTAACATATCCTTGGTTGTCAGCCAAAGAACGTTCTCTATGAAAAGAGCAACTTCAGCATATTTGTTTGAATCACTGTTGTTTAACCGCTGAGGTTAGTTTTCTCTAGTCTTTGTCTGGTGATGTAAATTTCAGTTTTAAGAATAATATTTAAAAAATGTTTAGGAGCAAAAGTGTTTTTTTAGGAACCAGAAGGTTTGTTCGGTCTTTGAGGGTCCACACAGAACCAGAACCAGAGAACTCTAGTGAGTTGTGGTGTGTTTGATGTGTCAGTGTGCGCAGTTCTCTGGGGTTCTGGGTGAATCTGGATGCAGCTCCCTGCCACAAGAAGCAGCTGAGACACCCAGGAGTCCGACTGTACGGTGCAGATGTTACAGATGTGTCAGTCTGACTGTTTGTGGTTGTCTTTGCATGTTAACAGCAGGCTGATGGTGTGTTTTATATGACTAAAGGGCGTCTGGGGGCAGTTGTGTAGACTGTGGCAGCAGAATAAAAAAGCTAAAGTCACAATAAAACAAGAGAATCTACAGAAGTGTAATTCAGTCACTAAAAACACATCACACCCTGATGCCGTCCCGCGGGCTGAGCAGGGTGGCGGCACAACAGGGGAAACAGAAGCAGACTTCAGCTGAGCAGTAAAACACCGGGTCCTGAAAGCCCACATTCTCTGTCACAGTCAAACGTCCTGCTGCAGCTGCTGTTTGTCTGCACAGACAAAACCACATGTGATGGTTGTTCCTCAGTCACAGAGCTGAGGCAGCAGCCGTGTTTTCTTACAGGAGATCAAACCTACGAGCCGCTGCAGACGTCATTAGAAAGTGTCTCAGTCATTAGTTTGACCAGGATTTTCGACCAGAAAGTGAAATCGTAACGGTTTTAAACCAACATTTGAACTAAGAGAAGGGGCCCCAGGGTCAGTGGTTGGCCCCTGTCACATCAGTACACAGACTACAGTAACAGCCACATGGTGCACCTGGAGTCTGGAGTCCTGCCTTGGTTCTGGTCTGATCTGCATCCGGACTGTGCTGTGTGTCCTCAGAGGGTTTATTATCTGTCTCTGGAGTTCTACATGGGCAGAGCTCTGCAGAACACCATGATCAACCTGGGCCTGCAGAACGCCTGTGACGAGGCCATCTACCAGGTAACACACCTGTGTGTGTCTGTGTGTGTGTGCTTCATCATTTCCTCAGTCTGGACCTGAAATGATTAGATGATTAATCGATCAGACAAGTTTCTGACCTGCTTCATCAGACGTGTTCATGTTAGAAAGTCTCAGTGGATCCATGTACTGTCAACAGAGCTGATCAGCATCAGCCTCAATAATCAATCAAGTATCATTGGTTTATTTGGATTTGATTAGGATGAAGATGAAGCTGAGTGATGCTGCTGCTCCTCACTTTGACCTCAGTTAATAGTTTAATGTTGTTGTTGTTGTGTGTGTGTGTTTGTGTGTGTGTTTGTGTGTGTGTGTGTGCAGCTGGGTTTGGACATGGAGGAGTTGGAGGAGATCGAGGAGGATGCTGGTCTTGGTAACGGAGGACTGGGACGACTGGCAGGTGAATAACAGACAGAGTGAAGCCTCCTCTCTCTCGAGGATCTTTGGTCTTTATGGAGTTTACTGTTTGTTGTAAGTGATTAAAAAACGGACTCATTGAAAATAAACTGACACAGAGAGAATTAAAGGAAGTAAAGGAACTTTCCACTGATTTTACACTGGTCCCTGTCAGTCCTGATCCTGGTCCCTGTCCTGGTCCTGTTAGTCCCGATCCTGTTAGACCTGTTCTCAGTCCTGGTCCCTGTCCTGGTCCCTGTCCTGGTCCCTGTCCTGGTCCCTGTCCCGGTCCCGGTCCCGGTCCCGGTCCTGGTCCTGTCAGTCCTGATCCTGGTCCCTGTCCTGGTCCTGTTAGTCCCGATCCTGTTAGACCTGTTCTCAGTCCTGGTCCCTGTCCTGGTCCCGGTCCTGGTCCCTGTCCCGGTCCCGGTCCTGGTCCCTGTCCTGGTCCCTGTCCCGGTCCCGGTCCCGGTCCCGGTCCTGGTCCTGTCCTTGTCCTTCAGATCTTTGATCTGGTTCCTCTGTGTCTCTGACTGTGAACTGGTCTCAGATTGTTTCTAAATAAAGATTATGAAGCTGGAGACTGAGGCTCTAATGAAAGACACTGTCCAGGTGCATTATGGGAGGTGGATTATGTATTCAGTCAGTATTGATCATTGATGTATTCAGTCAGTATTGATCATTGATTCAGTGTGATATTAGTGAGGATGAACCTGGTCCTCTTCCTCCCTCCTGCAGCCTGTTTCCTGGACTCCATGGCGACCCTCGGTCTGGCGGCGTACGGTTACGGAATCCGTTACGAGTTCGGTATCTTCAACCAGAAGATCAGAGACGGATGGCAGGTACACACACACACACACACACACACACACACACACACACACACACACACACACACACACACACACACACACACACACACACACACACACACACACAGAGGGGTTCAGGAGGCCTGTGATTGGTTGACATGCTGCTCAGCTCCTCAGGTGGAGGAGGCAGATGATTGGCTGCGGTACGGGAACCCCTGGGAGAAGGCCAGACCTGAGTACATGCTGCTGGTTCACTTCTACGGCTGAGTGGAGGAAACAGAGCCCGGAGCGAAGTGGGTCGACACACAGGTCAGACCAGAACCTAAAACCAGGTCTGGACCCTTTAAACGTCCTGTTCCACCCTGCAGGGACCAGATCCTGCACAAGTCCAGCACCGTCAGTCAGCTGTCTTCATTTCCTGAGACTGTAGCAGCCAGTCCCCCCGAGTCCACCCGAGTCCCCCCCGAGTCCACCCGAGTCCACCCTAGTCCCCCCAAGTCCACCTGAGTCCCCCCGAGTCCACCTGAGTCCAGCTGAGTCCCCCCAAGTCCACCTGAGTCCACCCGAGTCCAGCTGTTCTGAGTCACTATCAGTTCAGTGGAAAATAACAGACTGCTACTTCTTTTTGTGTGTGTGCGCGCACGCGTGTGTGTGCGCGCAGGTGGTGTTGGCGATGCCCTATGACACTCCTGTACCTGGTTACCATAACAACAAGGTGAACACGATGAGACTGTGGTCGGCTAAAGCACCGAATGACTTCAAACTGCAGAACTGTACGTCTGATCATCATCATCATCGTTTAATTAAAAACTCTTCATCAGTCTGATCTGATCGTCAATGATCTGACCGCTGCAGTTTGTCCATGTAATTATTCAGTGAATCAATGAGTCGTTGACAGAACATTGATCAAATCTTTGATAATTATTTTTCTTGTAAAAATAACAAGTTTCTCAGATACAATAATTTACAGCTTTTATTTGAATAATTTGTGTTTGAAATGAATCTTTAATAAACCTGGTGGATGAAAGACTGAGCTGTAGTCATCCTCAGTCTCTTCATCATCACTGTGGGAGCAGGAGCGTCTCCCTCTGCTCAGAGAGCACCTCCTCTCCTACTCCACACCCAGGTCTCTCCTTCACTGAGTCCTGACTCTGAGTCTCTACTGACCTGGACCTGGACCTGGTCCACATCACTGCGTCTCTGAGACCAAACAGACTCTGAGTCTCTCTGTTGGTTTTTACTAAACACTCAGTGAATGAATCAATAAAATAATCAGCAGGTGAATTAAGAAAATCATCCTAATCAATAATGATCAGTTATTCTCCTTGATACGTTGCAGTTCTACATCACCTTTTACTTTGAAAGGTCCGAGCATTTCCTCCACAGCTGCAGGTCATTTAAAGGTGCTGTGACCTTTAGTGGCCACCGGGGGTCACTGCAGAGCCCAGACCTGAACCTGCAGACCAGGACAGTCCTCACATCCTTTAGTGTGCAGGAGACCTGGGGATGAGGTTTATCAAACACTGGTCCAGGACCCAGGATCCCAGAACTGGACCAGACTAAGACCTGACATCAGTCCAGCTACCGACCAATCAGATCACTGCAGACACAGAGACAGAAAAAAACACAGAGACATAATTATTCTCATGATGAGACTCAGACCAGAACCCAGACCATGTCTGTCTGTCTCTCTGTCTGTCTTACTGTCTGACTGTCTCTCTCTCTCTCTCTCTCTCTGACTGTCTGTCTCTCTGTCCAGTCAATGTTGGAGATTACATTGAAGCAGTTCTGGACAGGAACCTGGCTGAGAACATCTCCAGAGTCCTGTACCCCAACGACAACGTGAGTCTGTCTGAGTGTGTGGACAGAGTTAGTCCTGTGGTGAAGGGACACACCTGACAGTCAACTGCGTGTGTGTGTGTAGTTCTTCGAGGGGAAGGAGCTGCGTCTGAAGCAGGAGTATTTCGTGGTCGCTGCCACGCTGCAGGACATCATCCGCAGGTTCAAGTCCTCCAAGTTCGGCTGCAGAGACCCGGTCAGGACGTCCTTTGACACCTTCCCTGAGAAGGTGAGAAGACAGATGGAAAGGGGGAGGAGGGGCTTTAATTTACTGTCCACACACGCACACACCTGGACACTGCTCTCTGCTGCACAGACGCCTCAATGGACAGTTTCACTTGAGTTCTACTGTGAGTGGAGACTTTTCAAGTTTTTCTTCTTCTGTGGTGGTGACTCATGTCCTCACCTGTCCTATCAGGTGGCGATCCAGCTGAACGACACCCACCCAGCTCTGGCCATCCCTGAACTGATGAGCATTCTGTTGGACATAGAGAAGCTGGACTGGGACAAGGTGAGACCTCAGACTCCGTTTAACCTGCAGCAGCTCTCAATGTTCAGCAGCTGACTGTACAAGTTCTGATGTCAGAGTGTCTTTGAACGCACCAACGAGGACATTAATGAACTCAGTCAGTTTAGGAGCTGCCCCAGAGCTTTCAGTCATATTGCATGATCTTCATCAGCAGATGGACTTTTCCATCAGATTTTCATTTTTCTGAGCAAAAGATTTATTGTTCATGTTGTTTAAAAGTGTGTGTGTGTGTGTGTGTGTGTGTGTGTGTGTGTGTGTGTGTGTCCAGGCGTGGGACATCACCTGTCGTACCTGTGCGTACACCAACCACACGGTGCTGCCCGAGGCGTTGGAGCGTTGGCCCGTCTCCATGTTCGAACATCTGCTGCCTCGACACCTGCTGATCATCTACGACATCAACCAAAGACACCTGGACGTAAGACTGACCTCAGCACATGAGTACAACACACACACACACACACACACACACACACCTTCTGTTTCCTCTGGTGTGTTCAGACTGAGGCAGTTGTGCGTCTGAGTGTCGTGTTGTCTCTCAGAGAATTGCGGCCATGTTCCCCGGAGACACCGATCGTCTCCATCGGATGTCTCTGATCGAGGAGGGAGACCCGAAGAGGATCAACATGGCTCACCTGTGCGTGGTCGGGTCTCATGCCGTCAACGGAGTCGCTCAGATTCACTCGGACATCGTCAAGACCAGCGTGTGAGTCCACCAGCAACAGCCAATCAGAGCACAGACAACAGTCCTTCCTGTTAGTTTCTGAGTCAGATGTTAAAGATGAGCCTGGATCCACAGTCTGTGATGTGGGACCACTAAAGTCTCCATAGTGGACTAACCAGGACCTTGTCCTGCAGGTTTAAAGACTTCCATGAAGTGGATCCAGAGAAGTTTCAGAATAAAACAAACGGCATCACTCCTCGTCGCTGGCTGCTGCTGTGTAACCCTGGCCTGGCTGACATCATCACTGAGGTACGAACTCACCTGAGACTGACACCTGTGTGGAGGACTCAGTTAGTTTGGTACATACAGGCCAGGACCAGGTCTTCGTCAGTCTGCTGGTCTCAGTCTGTGCTTGTGTTGAATCCTGCAGAGAATCGGAGACGGTTTCCTCACTGATCTTCAGCAGCTGAAGAAAATCCTCCCATACGTCGATGACGCTGCTTTTATCAGAGACGTGGCCAAAGTCAAACAGGTAGAGACATCCATCACTCACCTGTCCATCTGTCACTCACCCGTCCTTCAGTCACTCACCCGTCCGTCTGTCACTCACCTGTCCTCCTGTCCGTCCCTCTCATGAGTCTCTGTCTCTGAACAGGAGAACAAGCTGAAGTTCGCCTCCTTCCTGCAGCAACAGAGCCAGGTGAAGGTGAATCCAGAGTCCATCTTTGACGTGCAGGTGAAGAGGATCCATGAGTACAAGAGGCAGCTGCTCACCTGTCTGCACGCCATCACACTCTACAACCGTAAGACCGAGCTGCAGCAGGTTCTCCTGTCAGGTGACCTGTGGAGTCAGTGAGCTGTGGAGGACCTGCTGGTCCGAGGCTGAGTGAGATTTAGCAAAACACAAGAAGAAGAAACTGAAAATAACAGATCACCTGTTTGTCTTCACACTGTCACATGACAGCTCCACACCTGTCTAAGGCCTGGAGTCTTGAGAGTTTTGCAACCTTGAAGACAAAGTTAGAGGACAGGAGACAGTGGACTAAAGGATCAGGTCTCAGTCAGAGTTCAGTTCTAAAGAAACTCTGAAGGTTGTTGTCAGGTTGTTGTCAGGTTGTTGTCAGGTTGTTGTCAGGCTATCGTCGGGTTGTCGTCGGGTTGTTTCTGTCAAATTGTCATTGGGTTGTTGTTGTCAGGTTGTTGTTGTCAGACTGTTGCCGGATTGTTGTTTACAGGCTGTCATCGGGTTGTTGTCAGGTTGTCGTTGGGTTGCTCTTGTCCGGTTGTTGTCCGGTTGTTATCAGGCTGTTGTTGTCAGGCTGTTTCCGGGTTGTTGTGCTGACCTCTGCTGGTCACTTTGTACAAACTTTGATGAACCTTCATCAGTTTCTTCTTTGTCTGTCTTCAGGAATCAAACTGGAGCCCAACAGAGAGTTTGTTCCCAGGACGGTGATGATCGGAGGGAAGGTACAGACTCAGCTGATCTGTGTAAACACACAGTGAGTCCACATCACTGCAGCTCAGTCACATGGTCTCTCCACCCTCTCTCTCCTGCAGGCGGCTCCTGGTTACCACATGGCAAAGCTGATCATTAAACTGATCACCTCGGTGGGTCAGGTGATCAATAACGACCCAGCCGTGGGAGACAAGCTGAAAGTGATCTACCTGGAAAACTACAGAGTGTCTCTGGCTGAGAGAGGTGAGGGGGAGGAGGAGGAGGTGTTTCTAATAAACTGGATACTGAGTGTATTTCTATGGCTATGACACATTTTATTGTTCAAGGTGTAAAACCAATGAATCTGGATCCAGATCGTGTGAAACCTAAAGCAGAACCCTGGTAGACCTGCAGGACCAGGTCTGCAGGTCTCTGTCTGGCTGAGTGAAGTTGTGTGTGGGTGTTTTGTGTTGTTCAGTGATCCCGGCTGCAGACCTGTCGGAGCAGATCTCCACCGCAGGAACAGAAGCTTCTGGAACAGGAAACATGAAGTTCATGCTGAACGGAGCTTTGACCATCGGCACCATGGACGGAGCCACGGTGGAGATGGCCGAGGAGGCCGGGGAGGAGAACCTCTTCATCTTTGGCATGAGAGTGACAGACGTGGAGGAGATGGACAGGAGGGGGTGAGGAGGGGGGAGGAGTGGAGGGGAGGAAGGAGGAGGGAGGGGGGGGTTTAATCAGAACGACTCAGATGATCCATCAGAGTCTGCAGGGAGACAGGGTCAGACAGGAAGTGAGGGACTCCTGTAGATGCTGTGTTCAAGGACAATTTGATACCATCTCCATGTTGCCTGAGGATCTTGCTTTTAGTTCTGACCTGTGATTATTTCATTATTGATCCTCTGGTCCATAAAATGTCAGAAAACTGTGAGATTCAATTCGAAACTGGAATTGTGGAGTTTTGATATTTTTGCTGAAGAAATGACTGAAATTATTTAATTTAGTCTCTGATTCATTTTTCATTAATCAACAAAATGTTTGATACGGTGGCCCAGAGAGCCCAACACACTTCAACTGAAGAAACCAGGAGTGTTTCCAGGGGACACTAAAAAGTGATGAACCTGCTGGGATGTATTAAAACACATCTATTAGCAGTTGTTGTTTTTTAGCTTCAAAAGTCACAAACTACTGAAGAACAGTTGTGTCCCAGCAGGTCCATCACTGTTTAGTGTCCCCTGGAAACACATCCTTTGTTTTGTGCGTATCTGCAGCCCCTGTTGTCAAACTGATGAAGAAGTTTTCTGAGTGTGTTTGTGTTTTGTCTGTTTGCATGTTTACTGAAGTCACAGTGAGTTGAACTCTCTGGGCCACCGTAGATTCAGCTCATTTACAACTTTTTAAAACAGGAAGTGCATCCATTCTTTCAAAATACACAGTATGAATGTGTGATTTATTTACCACTGATTTCATTTGTTTTTAAATCTCCTTTTTATTCGGCATCTGGTTTAAAAATCTTTTTTGTTTTGTTTTGGTTGAGTTTTTATCTTGTGTCATCATGTTTCATCTTCCTGTATGAAAAGTGAATTTTTCTTATTATTCTTGTCATTGTGATTCTTGTACTCTGGACTGTTTCCTGTATCATGAGTCACAATCATAAACATGTCTCCTTCTGAAAACTGTGACCAGACTCGGAATGAATCTTCATTCATGCAGCAAACTGTTCAGTTCTGATCATTATAGGTGTTTCAGAGTCAGATGTAAAGACTGGATCCTGTTTGTTGGTGGATGTGATGATTTGACGAGTCTCTGTTGTGAAAAAGTTTTTCACTCATTTTATCAACCAAATGATTCATTCAGTAAAGAACCGATGATGAAAAGAAGCTTTAGCTGCAGCCCAAATGTCAGAGGGTCCTTAAATGCACCAACAGGGTTTGCTCTCAGTTTACGTGACAAGGTCACCTGCAGCAGACCAGCAGTTGTTGAAGATGTCACTTCCTGTTCACCTGTGCTGTGTTTCCTGCAGCTACAACGCCAGAGAGTACTACGAGCGCCTGCCAGAGCTGAAACTGGCTGTGGACCAGGTCCAGGGTGGCTTCTTCAGTCCCACACAACCGGATCTCTTCAGAGACCTGATCCACATGCTGATGAACCACGACAGGTAGAGAGAGGGAGCACAAACTCCGCCCTGTGACGGCGGCAGTGACGTATAAACGCTCATTGTTGACCTGTGAATGTTTCCTCCTCAGGTTTAAGGTGTTTGCAGATTACGAAGCCTACGTCAGGTGTCAGGAGCGAGTCAGTGACGTCTACAAGGTGACGTTCTTCATTCGTCAAGTTAAATGAATCTGTGGTTCATCTGCAGTCAGGGATGTTTTTCATTATTGATCAGCAGCTGTTGTTTCCTGTTTCTCTGCAGAATCCCAGAGACTGGACCAGGATGGTGATCCGCAACATTGCGGCCTCCGGAAAGTTCTCCAGCGACCGAACCATCTCCCAGTACGCCCGCGAGATCTGGGGGGTCGAACCCTCTGACGTGAAGATCCCACCGCCCAACGAGCCGCCGCTCGAGTCCTGTAAATGATGATGATGATCAGCTGGAACCGTCTGAAGGTTTCTCCTGCAGGTATCTGGTCCAGCTTCACAGCGTCAGCTCTCAGCACTGAGACTGTTCCAGTTACATTTGTACTGCGTGTGTATGTGAACAGGTAGAGCAGCTACATTTTAATCCTCCAAACCACAAACCATCAACATGAACTGTGTCTCCACAGTGACACGGCAGCAAAATCCAAAAGTTCTGCAGAGAAAACTTCACGAACTCTCTCATTGGTTCATATTAATGATTAAAAATCAAACACAGCCCAGACAGAGACGACCATCGGTTCACTCACTCCAGGTTTATAAAGTGTGATAATGCTGACAATACAAATTAACCAGACTGTGGGATTTTACATTATACAAGTTGCTATGACGACTATCTGTCACCTGGTGAGTTTGTGTTTTAATTTCATTAACACCCAACTGACTAAAATACCCGACCCGACACTGAAGGTCTTGGACTGTGGTTCAGGATGTGGTGTGATGGTCTTGGATCAAAGTTAATGAACCTGTCCGACATCACAAAGATGAAATGTTTGACCTGATGGTGATGATGATGAAACTTTACTGAGAAAAGATGTTGAAGATATTTGAAAATGTATTTTCATGCTTCACGCTGGTGTAAGCGTCAACGTGCAGCTGCCTTGTGCACTGACAGAAGGTTCATATTTAACCCACTTTCACCCAGATTTGTAAGTGTTTATTTCACTGATAGCTCGGTGGGAGGAGTTAGAAATAAATTCTATCCTCGACTTATTGTGGATTAAACATTAGATTCCTCTCAGCTCCTGCAGAGTTGATGTTAAAAGCTTTGTGTGGAAACATTTAATCACAAGTTTAATGATCCTGAAAAACCAAGAAACAAATAACAAATAACTTGAAAAAAGCTTTGTTACGACTGCAGATCTTCCTCCCTGTTTTTACTCCGTCATGTCAAAAACCCGCATTTTTTTTAAAACCCCAAAATGCATCATTGCTCAGTTGTTTCCAGAATAAACTGATTCCATGACAGAAAATCATTGTTAAACTGGACTGAAGACTTTTCTTCATCTTAATGTGAATGTTTTAGCTTTCAGGCTGATTGTTCTGAGTGATGTTTGTGCGAATACAACAGTTGACCACGTGGTCGTAAATAAAACCATCATGTTAATGTTTGTTGTCTTGAGATGCTGCTGACGTCTCGTTGCCTTATCGTGGTTTTGAACCACAGAAGGAAAAGTTGCCAGTGCCTTACAGTGGGAAAAAGTCTGCCTTATAAGCAGCTTCTCACATCTGATCCATTGACTTGAAGTTTAGAGGCACAGCTCTGATTTTCTTGACTTAAAAATGAAATTGACATAATGCTGCAGCATTCAAAATATTTCCTAGTGACCCATTGACTGGCAGTCAGGTCCTCCCTTTACTTGGTTCCATTGCAATCTTCAGTGGAGCAAACCTGTCATTTTTGTTCCATTGACTTACAATGGAACAGTGACTCTGGTTACAACCTGTCACTTGTCCCACTTACTGTCATCTTCACATTGGAACTTTTTTTTCTCTGTTTTACAACTTTGATGTTGATGTTAATGGTATTTACAAGTTAAACTGGAAATGACAGTAATGTGCAGTGCACTGTGGGTAATGGAGTCCATTCAGAATTAGTGTTTGGTCAACATGAATGTCAATCTGGCTCAAACTAAAAAGCTTTTGTCAGTGTTCAGTAAAGTACTGTATCACAGCACTGATGTCTGTTGCTGAAAATTAAATCTTTTTTGCTCTGTAATGTTGAATTTTCTCAGAGACAGTTCGTTTGTTTGTTCTGTCAAATGAGCAGCGAGTCGCTGAAACCACCAAAAAAACCTTAAAACCACGGCTACATACAACAAGAAATATTTAATTCATAATTCAAGTCATAACAGGCCTTCAAACTGAGAAGTTTTAAAAACAAACCAGACCCTGAATCCTCCGGACACCAGAGTCAGACATGATCAGATGGACCCAAAGAGTAAAAACCGACGTCAGAGACAAACAATCAGATGAGAGAAAACAAAAAAAATCATCACATGATGCAGAGAATCGAGCTCCGTGTGTCGGCTTTGATGATAAAATATTAAAAAGATAAAAACAGAATCTTCGCTTCCTGTTTGTTGTCCAGTTTGGTTTGATCTTCGTCCTCCTCCTCGTTCTACAGTACAGTCGCTGTAACAGTGTGAGCTGTGAGGCCAGTGCAGAGAGAGTGTGTGTGTGTGTGTGTGTGTGTGTGTGTGTGTGTGTGTGTGAGGAATGCTAACAGAGAGAAAGGAATGATGTGTGTTTGTGTTCAGTTCATGCGAGAACGTTCAGTCACACTGAACACAAACAGTAGTGTGTGTGTGTGTCACTGTGCGTGTGTGTGTGTGTGGTTCGAGAAGAGTGTGTCGTCCTTCAGTTCCTCCTCACTGTGCGACAGGATGAGCTGTGTCGAGAAAATCACTGAAACAAACAAACAGGAGCGTTAGTGTGACGTTCAGGGTCCAAACAGAAACAAGACTCAAACGACAACATTTCAAACTTTGCTGTAGAATCAATTTGTTCACTGTCCCCATGAGATCAGTTTATTCGGGGGGGGGGGGTTAAATCCACATGAAACAAAAACCTGGTCTGAGGTCAGTGTTTCTGTGTTTAAGGTGGCGACTTATCAAGAGAATATTTTGCACCTTCACAGGCCGTCGCACAACGTGCCTGTTACACAGTGAGAGCGTCACAGTGTTGCCACCAAGACTGATCCACAGTTTGATAATGAACTGAAAGTTATTCACACGACGTCGGCCCACCATCGTTCAGCCTGTGTCCGGGTGTGGTGATGTCAGTGAGATGGGGGTGTGCTGGCTGTGTCACTGTGGTACCTGAGGATGTTTGGCAGCTCTGGGCTCCTGTAGATGAACTTGTGCTTGTAGGCCAGAGAAGAAGGGAAGGAAACAAACTGCACTTTGTGACCACTGAGGCTCTTTGACTGGGAGGCCATGGTGTACAGCTGGAGGGGGAGGGGGGTTTGGTTTAGTGCTTTGGCAGAACAATACAGTGAACAGTGTGTGTGTTGTTTTTTGGTTGTGCGTTGTTTGTACCTTTTTGCCCAGATGGAATGGGACCACGCCGTCGTCCTCAGCGTGGAGGATCAACACGGGACAGGAGATATGATTGACACTGAGGAGAGACACGGCGCAGTTTTAGCAACAAGAAACAAGAAACTGTTTCTGTTCATATCTGGGAGTGAAACACCTGTAGGGTCAAAGGTCAGCTGCTGTAATAAAGATGTAAGCAAAGAACCCCAAATAAAAAACAATTTCTAAAAATGTTCCAGATGTTTGAGCTTGAAAAAAAGTTCCTCATTTTGTTTCTGAAAAAAAGTTCATGAAAAGAGACAAAAAAAAGTTTAATAGTTTCAAAAAGTTTCTGAAAAATATTTCCTGAATAAGTTCCTGTGTTCTCCAACGATTTTGAGTTTCCACAAAAGTTCAGTTCTCTGAAATGTTTTCTGATTAATTAATTTTTAAAAATATGGTTTGTGAATTCTTCAAAAACGGGTCATTGATTTACCAAAAAGTTCCTGACACGAGAAAAAGTTTCAATTTGTTAAAGTTTCAGAAAAAAATTCCTGAGTCTCAAAAACATCCTGATCAAACACGTCTGAAGGGTTCCTGAGATTCTGAGTGAGTTCATAACAACAAACTGAGAACCTCAGGAAAGTTCATGAGTGAAGTCTGGAAAAAGTTTCTAAATGTGTTGAAGTTAAAAATTCCTGAGAACATTTTATGGTTCTGAAAACGTTCCTGAAAACATTCCTGACCTCAGTCTCTAAAACTGGTCCTGAATTTCTGAACAGGTCTTTGAGGTCATTAAAGTTTTTGACTTTCTAAAAAGGTTCTTTAAAGAACTGTCCAGCTCAGAGATTTAAGGTCAGAGGTCAAAGGTCACTGCTGAGGCTGACAGTCACGTACTTTTCATCGCTGGCGAAACGGATGTTGTTTGCTGTGATGGCGTCCAGGAAGAACCAATCAAAGCCGGGCAGGTATCTGTACACCTGAGAAACACACACACACACACACACATCAGACACACACCTGCAGCACTTCAACCTGTCAGTCGTGTGTGTGTGTGTGTGTGTGTGTGTGTGTGTGTGTGTGTGTGTGTGTGTGTGTGTGTGTGTGTGTGTGTGTGTGTGTGTGTTACCATGGAGAAGGGGTGGCTCTTGGCCTCCTCTCTGATGTTGGTGAATGGAGACTCTAAGATGAGGGCGTCAGGAGGAGTCCCTGAGGAGAGAGACTCAACATGAACCTTCAGACCTGATCCAGAACTGAAGTCCACATTCAAACAGGTGAATATGGAGGAAATGAAAGAACCTGACACGAGAACCAAACACAATCTGTGTGTGTGTGTGTGTGTGTGTGTGTGTGTGTGTGTGGAACCTCTGTCACACAGTCGTCTGACCAGGTTGGTGGCGACTCTACAAAACAAAAACAAACAAATCAGATTAAATCACTGCTGCAGACCTGGTGATGGTGTGTGTGTGTGTGTGTGTGTGAGTGAGTGAGTGTGTGTGTGTGTACACTTGTACTTGCTACATAGTAAGGACCAAAAAAAGTATTTTACTAACAGAGTGAGGACATTTTGGGAAAGTGAGGACATTTTGGCCGGTCCTCACTTTTTGAGACACCTTCAAATCACATGTTGAGGGTTAAGACTTGGTTTTAGAGTTATGGTTAGAATTAGGTTTAGGTTAAGGTTAGGGTCAGGGTTAGGGTTAGGCACTCAGGTGTGATGGTTAAGGTTAGGGTAAGGGGCTAGGGAATGCATTATGTCAATGAGTGTCCTCACAAAGATAGAAGTACAAGTGTGTGTGTGTGTGTGTGTGTGTGTGTGTGTGTGTGTGTGTGTGTGTGTGTGTTACCCTGTCCCCAGAGAGTGTCCCCAGATATAAAGTGGTGTTTTATCCAGCCGCTGTTTCAGCCAATCATAGATGAAGAGAGCGTCTGATGTCATCCCCCCCTCCGATGGAGACCCGTCTGAATCCCCCCAGCCTACACACACACACACACACACACACACACACACACCTGTCAGTGTTAAAGCAGCAGCTGTGTCAGTCTCAGGTTGATGAGTCAGCGTCTCTCACCTCTGTAATCGAACGTGACTACATGGTAGCCTAATGAACTGAGGACCTGAGGGAAGACAGGCAGAGAGCAGGTCAGTCATGTGACCTCTAATGCAGAACTGCACAGGTGCAAGTGGCTGACAAGGACAGTGTGTGTGTGTGTGTGTGTGTGTGTGTGTGCTTACCTTGTACAGCTGAACTCTGTGGTCTCCTCCTCTACAACACAACAACAGAAAGGTCAAAGGTCATACATGACACTAGGGGACTGATGCAAGTGTGTATGTGTGTACTCGCTACATAGTAAGGACCAATAAAAGTATTTTACTAACAGAGTGAGGACATTTTGGGAAAGTGAGGACATTTTGGCCGGTCCTCACTTTTTGAGACACCTTCAAATCACATGTTGAGGGTTAAGACTTGGTTTTAGAGTTATGGTTAGAATTAGGTTTAGGTTAAGGTTAGAGTCAGGGTCAGGGTTAGGCACTCAGGTGTGATGGTTAAGGTTAGGGTAAGGGGCTAGGGAATGCATTATGTCAATAAGTGTCCTCACAAAGATGGAAGTACAAGTATGAGTGTGTGTGTGTGTGTGTGTAGGTGGGGGGGTCACCTGGTCCCTGCGTTTCCATGGAGATAGAGGATGACGGGGTGGGTGGAGCTAAACCTGGAGTCGTACCAGTCGCCTTCTTTCCCCTGAGCTTCTCTCCACATCTGAGCAGGAACTGTGTGCCTGAAACACAGAACAGAGGACTCAGACACACACACACACACACACACACACACACACACACACACACACACACACACACACACCCCCCCAGACAGCGGGCCAGCTCACTGACAGAGACCTGATCAGACTGGTTCTGGATCAGTTTCCCTCCACTCTCCTCACACTGTAGATGAACAGGAGCTGATGGTGTGACTCAGCACACACACCTCTGAGCGACACAAAGACACGCAGCAGGGTGTGAGTCTGTGCGTGTTCCTCCTGATGTTCACGACCTCACACTCCACCACACACCTGATCACTGGTCTGCAGGTAAACACAACACCTGAGCAGGCTCCGCCCACTGGACATCTGAACCTGTCATAGAGTGTGTGTGTGTGTGTGTGTGTGTGTGTGTGTGTGTGTGTGTGTGTGTGTATGTGTATGTGTATGTGTATGTGTATGTGTATGTGTGTCTGTGTGTCTGTGTGTGTATGTGTGTGTGTGTGTGTGTGTGTGTGTGTGTCTCACCACACTCCAATCTTGAGTCCAGCTTCAGGCTCCAGGTAGAAGTTGTGTGTGTGGTTCAGTCCCTGGTCCAGAGGTTGTTTCAGGTCGATGAAGTACGGCATCCTCACTGGGGTGGGGGGGTGGGGGGTTAGAGGTCAGAGGTCAGATGGTAACATGACTGCTGCTATCTGACACATTTCTTCTGTTACACCTGCTGTGAATTACCCTGTGAGTCCCGCCCACTTCCTGCCCTTTCAGTCAGGTGTCAGGTTTCAGAAACATAAACCTGCTGACCTCTGACCCCTGCTGACTCTGAGGGCACTGACAGACCACGACCACTAGGACTGTGGGTCCAGATTTTCCCTGAGTCAGGTTCTGATCTCCAAGTTTTCCTGAGTAGACATAAACCAGGTTTAACTGGTTCAACTGGATCTCATGAAGTTTGTCTCTCATCATTAAGACACTAAACCCAGTTCCAGATTAGACCTGGTTCCAAAATCCTAAGAACCAGGTACCAATAAGAACAAACTGAATTCTGGTTCCTGCACATCTATGTCACACACTCACGGGGAGGGTTTCATCATAACCAGCGTGTCAAAGTGGAAACCGTCTCCGCCCAGACCAGTTTCAGCTCCGGATCAGTGGTGACGGCAGCTGGCGGAGGAGAGTCTGTGAAACACTCACCGAAGTTGAGGAAGACGAGTTTGGCCTGGATGGACGGACAGAGTTTGATGATGAAGGGGATGGAAACGTAGACGACGAGCAGCCACAGCAGGATCCTCTTCATCTTCCCCACCAGCCCCAACCTGAGGACACACAACACACCCTCATCACAGCTGGATCAGACCGGACCGCTGTACGGCATCGGCTCGACACACAACACCACAACAACAACAACAACAACACTGTGGCTGTGGACAGACACAGGCTCAGGTGTATTCAGAGGGACGGATCCTCTGAGTCAGATTTATCCACAGAGGCGACTTCACCTGTTTCTCAACAGTTTGAGAATCTTCTCCTGCAACTTCAGTCTGAGGATTTTAATAGGAGAGCAGTTTTACAACATCCAGCTCAACCTGTGGCTTCACACAAATTAGAGTCCACGTTCATCCAGGTCCTGTTCCCACACCTGGACCTGGACTGTGTAGAAACAAGTCCAGGATCCGAACCATCAGGTTCAAACAGCTTTAAACTTTAATCTGCTCAGGTTTGATTTCTCACTTTCTGCTGCACATTCACTGCACAACAGTTATTTCAGTCCACACAGGTTCACATATACAGGTGCTATTTGAGCCCACTCAGAGTGTGTGTTTGTGTGTGTGTGTGTGTGTGTGTGTGTAAGCTGAGTAACCACTCTGATAACACTGCTGTTACAGGACCCAGCAGGTCTGAGGACCTGAATTATTCACACTGTGCTGCGTCTGCAGGATCTTCAGTCTCTTAATCTGGATCATGGATCTGCAATCATGCCGGCTTCTTGTAAATTCCTGGTTAATTAGTTTTCAGGCTGTAAGTTGGTCACTCTGTGACATTTTATTGATTAAAAGATTCATCAATTAATCAAGAAAATTATTAGTAGACCAATTGAAAATGAGTCAAAAGCTCCTGTGGAAAAAAGCCGAGTAAGTGAACCTTGAGTATTTGACCCGCAGCTCTCTCGGGCTCCGACTGTGACGTCAGAGATTCATGTGTTCACGGACAGTGAAATCATCCAGGTGACCTTCTTCATGATGAGGTCATCAAAGCTCTGATCACATGACCATTTGTCATTGTTCACTGTGTATTTGTCTGAGCTCTGAGTGAAGACAGCATCAGGGACATGGTTTATAAACTGGGAGTGTCAGATCCAGAGTTTAATGATGCTGCTGATGTGTGAAATAAATTCAGCTGAGAATCATCTTGGTTACGGATCTAAAAGACTTGGACTTGCTTCTGCAGGGTCCAAGTCCAAGTCCCCCACACTCAGATCAGACCTGAGGGTGGAAGGAAAGATCATTACAATTTAACAGGTTCATCCTCCAGGGAGCAGGACTGAGATCAGGACTCGGGGATCAGGACTCGGGGATCAGGACTTGGGGAGCAGGACTCGGGAGCAGGACTCATGGTGGCGCTACAGCCACCATCAGAAGGGACTTTTATTTTGTCAGGTTTGCTGTAATGAGGCAACTGTGAATGTCCTGAAAGGCACCGTGAAAAAAAACCTGCTTCTGTTTCCAGGTGAGGTCTGAAAATAAATGAGTTAGTTTACTGTATTAATACTAATGATCAATATCAATATCAGTAATCAACTCAACATCCTGCATCAGCCCGGAGAGGATCACAGCATCAGACCTGATATCTGCAGCTGGTTCAGAGGGTCCTGACTATCCTTCCTGTTCTGGGTTTTTTTAAGTAAAACACTGAGGCTGAACTGGAGCTGCAGGTCTGTCACTGACTGTAACCTGAGACACAACAGAAACTACAGGAGACTACACGCACACGCACACACACACACACACACACGCACACACAGCTCTGTGTGTGTGTGTGTGTGTGTGTGTGTGTGTGTGTGTGTGGTCAGTGTAACGTGTGTGTGCAGCAGCAGCTGGCAGACAGCCTGCAGTATTATTAGCTGGTGTTGAGCTGCGTGCTGCAACCTCAAGGTCACACAGAGGTGAGCCCACTGCAGAAAGGGGGGGGGGGCTCTCTGAACCCCCACCAGTCACAAGAGGCAGAGCTGAGAGTGGAGGACTGAAGAGCCTGAACTACAGATTACAACTATTGATTATTTTCATTATCAATTCTCCTTCTAATCAATTAACTGATTAATCGTTCAGTTTATAAGATGGCGGCAAAAATACTTTTGACAAGGACAAGTCCTAGGTCATAATAAGTCTCCACTGTTCTCACTAAACCCAGAGGTTCTATTTCTTGTCTGCCTGCCTACCTACCTGCCTACCTACCTGCCTGCCTGTCTGTCTGCCTGTCTGCCTGCCTGCCTGTCTGTCTGTCTGTCTGTCATGGACTCTGGGGCCACAGCCTGAGCCTGAGTCTAGAGAACATCACAGACTCAGGGAGACCGGCCTCTGCAGCCAGAGACCAACAACAACTCTCATCTGTTTACACGAACACAAAGTGGGGGGGGGGGCATGGCTGGGGGGCGATTACCACCCTGAGCAGTGAGTCCCTGCTCTCTGTTGCTGTCCAATACAGACATGAAACATCCAATAATAATGAAAAGCACCTGTAATGATGATGAAGTGATGAGTCAGTAAACAGGAAGCAGCCTCCGAGCCACACTTCTATTCTTTATCATCATGTGACACATGAATGTAAATCCAGCTGTGTCCGTGTGGAGCAGCACAACATCTGGATCTTCTGTCTGGTTTGTAAACGTGAAACCATGAATCAACTTATGATTCAAAACTAGTCAGAGTTTAGATCAATAAAAACAAACTTAAATTATTCAAGATTCAGTCCTGACTTGAACACATCCTGTGACCTTCAGATTAAAAGCCTTCCTTGAGGTAGGCAGGCAATCATATCATCCATCAACCATGTTCTGATGAAGGCACCTGACGGCCAGTTTTCTTGAATTATTATAAATATCTCAAAACTCAAATCAACATAATTCAAAGTCAAATTTAAAATAAACAAAAACTCTTAATGTGGCTTCATCAGACTGTTTCCTTCTCATTAATTATCAGTTATTATCAATATATATTTTTTTTTCTGGCCATGTGACCCAGCTCCAGTGTGAGGAATGAAAACAGAGTACCCAGGTTCCTTGAATGCAACACAAACATGAAAATGTCGTCATCTGGAGTCTGGAGTTTATGAAGTCGGACGAACCCAGATTCAACTCATGAAGAAGAAGTTTACTCACAAACACAGGCGTCACTGTCTTTTAGTGACACGAGGTCAGTGAGTGTGTGTTGGTCTCTGCACACAACAACACCACAAACACAACAACACAGATTCTGTCTGCCTCAAGAGAAATGCATGAGGTCAGAGGTCACAGGTCAGAGGTCAGGAGACAGAGATCTGGCGGGTTGGGGGGGTAACTGAGTGTAAAGACTCTGAGGTTACTTGAGTTCATGTGAAGTCTGAGACGCTGACTCGGCCAAACAGAGACCAGACTTCTTCTTTCAGTCTCCGGTTTGAGAGAAGTGACGACACTCGGGGATCAAACCTGTGACCTTACAGACACGTCAGCTGCAGTGAGGTCACTTCCTGTGACTGGACAGAACCAAGAACCGCAGCCGGACTCTGGTCCTGGAATCACTGTGTGATTGGACCTCTTTAAATGAGCTTCTCTCCGGTGTTTCATGTTGTCGTTGGAGATATTTGCTGTTGAAGCTCTGAGACTGTGAATTATCTTCACAACTGAATCTGATCATTCATTCATTCATTTTCTGACCAGCTGACTGAGTTCACTTCTTCAGCAGCAGGATCCAGTGGCCTTGAACTCAAGTTTCTGTATAAACTTGTTTATTAAATTATGAACCATCTGGATATTAAGAGGAGTCCCTCGGCCCAGTTACTGTTTCGTTGTTCTACATTTTTAGTGGATGAAATCCAAAGTAACAGAGTGAAGAAAGACTGATCTTCACGTCTGTTTGCTGCAGGTGGATTATGGAGCATCGATGAGGAAACTGCCTCCGTGGACTCTACAGTTTTATACATTTGATCCCTGAAGTGATCTGGGTTAGTGAGGAGGAGGAGCTGCACACTTCATCAGGATATTCTCCACAGTGGCTAATGTCAGCATCTCTATGTGGTGACACCGAGGTCAAACTGGGGGAAAACACACAGCAGGTGTGTTACCTGACTCAACATGAGACTCTCAGTTTCCTGCTCGACGTCACAACGTTACAGGAAAAGTCACCTGGACGCAGTGAGAGCTCTGTGACATCACGAGAAACTCACAGCCGCCGTGTTAAACCAGTGTGTAGCAGCAGAGTCCTGTGTCAGCAGGTTGTGTGTGTGTGTGCTCAGGTCCACTTCCTGTTGGTGTGTAATCTGCAGAGACGCTCTAATGAGGATTACACTGCTTCACCTGACAGGACGCACAGCAGATTATTTAGAGGTGAAACTTCACATAAAGTCTCCATCACACAAAACTATGGCAAGTAATGTGGGTCAAAGTTCAGTGCCCAGGGTAAAGTGTTCACTCCCTGCTGATCGGTGCAGTGAACCAATGTGTGAACAGTAGTTTGATGTTGTGTCTGGTTGAAGTGGAGCCAGTTTTACTTTTTTGTGTTAAACGAAAATATTTTCATTATTGATTAATCTGCTGATTATTTTCTTGATTCATTTTATTGATTGTTTGTTTTGTCAAACTTCAGTAAACAGTGAAGACGTCTTCATTCAGTTTATTATCATACGTGACGCAGTGAAACAGAAAACAACAACATCAATTATTCAAGTATCAATTATCAAAATAGTTGCCAATTAATTTTCTGTTGACTGACCGATTGATTAATCAATGAGTCACTGCAGCGCTGCTGATCAGGAAATAAACTTCCATAATAACTTTATCAGTGAATCTGTTCATTATTTTCTCAATCAATTGATTCAGTGTTTGGTCTATGAAATAATGGGAAATCAAAAAAATGCTGCTTTTTATAGAGGAACATGTTCAGTTTCTTGTTTTACAGTCTTGTTTACTCATTTTACTAATTTACTGTCATAAAGGAAACATCACATCTGATTAATTGATTATAAAAGGTTGCGGAAAAAGTAACTGATTGATCAATTAATTATTTCAGCTTCACAGGGGATAAATGAATCTCCCAGATCAATAACAGGAGCTGATCAGATCACTGAGCTCATGTCTGTTATGATTTGAGCAGCAGCTCCAGAATCTACAGCCCGGACATATCAGGGTCGTACACGGCTACTTCCAGTCTGACCGGCCCTCAGTCTCCATGAAACCAGTCAGACCAGTGAACTGGAGTCACATCAGCTCCTGACTGGTTTGGTGTCTTATAAAATAAATAAATAAATAAATAATGTCTCTGAATTTTACAATGATCTTTTCTATCAGGTTGTTTTGGAGTTATTTACTGAGAAAATATTAAAAATAAATCTTTGTTCATATTAAATAATATCCAATATCAGTGCAAAGATTTATTTCTTCAATTTTACTTTTTTTGGTAGATTTTTTTTTATTGTTTAAATTAATTTTATTGTTTACTTCTTTTAAAGTTATTTTCATTCTTTTGTTTTCTTGAGATCACGTCATTAATATTTTTATTGTTTAATTCTTAACCAGTGATAAACACAGAGACCAGATCTAAATGCTGATGACTGTGAAACTGCTGTGGTCACACTTCAGTGCGATGTTTCCATCAGTTTGTTGTTATTTCATGTGAATAAAAAGGTAAAAACAGTCAGTCCAGGTGCTGACACACCTGTGTGTTCCCGGTCTTACCTCCTGAACGGTTTCCCCATGCCCCGCTCCTCCGCCGGGCCCTGCCGGCCGCCGGCTGCGAGCCCCGCTGCTCCCCTGCTGGGACGCTGCTTCAGGTCCGGGTCGCTGTCCAGCAGAGAGCCGGTGGTTCCGCTGTCAGGCTCCGCAGTCACCGAGTTATTCCGCTTTCGCATCACTGGAAACGTTAAAGGAAACAAGTATTAACGACAGAAAACCGACCGAACGAAGAGCCGTTACTGCGGGCCTGTCAGCGGGGAGGAGGCCGTTATCCTGCCGGGTGACGGCGCGGTGAGAGCCGGTGAGGAAGGAGCTGAGTCCCGGCTGTGCCTCCAGCTGCTCGGCGCTCCGCACTGAGACCCGCAGAGAGCAGCTGATCCGCACCGAGCTGCCGCAGCCAATCACAGGGCGGAAACAAACCACGTGATCCCACTGTGCTGCGTCCACGGTCCCTGGGGAGCGTCGGAGCAAAGACAACCAAAACAAAACCGGTTTCTGGACATGCTGCCTTCAAATGCACCTCGTGAGATGAGTCAAACAACAGCAAGGTGTGAAAACAGGCGGTGAACTCTCTCACTCTCTCACTCTCTGCTGGTACAAAACACACCAAAGAACAGCAGCTGACCTTTAACACTGTGATAATTCAACCAGCAGGGAGGCACTGACGAGACCCTCCCCCAAAGCTGATTCTGATCCCTGAACTCAGGGTACCTGCTCATATCAAGTACTGATCCAGTCACCACCGGTACAGTGATGCCACCGACTGCTGAACTGAGACAACGTCTGACTTCTGCAACCTTCATGTGAAAACAATCTGTGTCCACAATCACACGCCTGAACAACATGAACATTTACAGATTAAACCAGTGGTTTCCAACATTTTTGGCTTCCGACCTCCTATGAAACTCCAAGTGTAGTTGTGTCTCATGTGAAATCAGTGTGCAGTTGTGTGTCCTTGTCATGTTTAAGACTAAGTTGTTAAAAGTTCAAATAAAGAGACATTTTCATTCTAAACTTTCATACGGTTTCATTTCAGTAACTGTTTCATACGTGTTAAGTACATTTGATCAGTGAATCAGTTCTTTGTTTTTTCTTCTTTCCTCTCCCATGAATCCTCTGACGACCCCCTCAGATCAATTACTCGACTCATGCTTTGAACTTGTAAAGTCAGATCTTCCGCTGAAATCAAAACACAAATCTCGCAGAAGTAGAATTTACCATTTCGAACCTGAAGAGAACCACGTTTTCTTGTAGAAGCTGTTTTGTCCTGTGGACCTTGAACGCAGCAGTAAACTGGGCAACTAACTTAGCTAATCGGCTAATCGGCTAATCGGCTAATCGGCTAATCGGCTAATCGGCTAATCGGCTTCACCAAGAAGCGACGGAACAAACAATAAAACACTAATAACAGTTTTACAACAACGTACAGATCCGGTGCCTCTCTCTCTCTCTCTCTCTCTAGTGTCACTACACGGAAATGACTCCGCGGGTTAGAAACAGTGATCTTCCAGCGATAAACAGCACATTTAGCTTTATAATCACCAACTTTAATCAAATAAAATACACGTCCTCACGTCTCAGCCTGCGGCAGCGGCCTCACCACATGACGGTGAGAAATTAATGTTAAAAGTTTCGGAGGCGACGGCTCGATTCTCTGATTTTGACCCACGGCGGCTTCCGGAGCGTCACGTCATCCGTCACATGACCACAACACCGAGCTCCGGTTTAGCCGCGAAAAGGACCCGTGCTCCTCCTGTGTCTGCGTCCGCGGGTTTTACGGTGGAATTAAGATTTTATTGACTGATTCCTCTTCGTGTGTTTGTGTTTTACCGCCGCAGGATGTTTTGTGAAAAAGCCGCCGAGTTGATCAGAGAACTTCACCGGATGAGCGACGGACAGTTGCCCGCTTTTAACGTGAGTACCGTGGGCGTCCGTCGGTCTCTGTGGGTCAGAGCCGAATCTCCGTTGAAAAAAGTTACATTTTAAGTTCTGTTGCTTGTTGAAACGCAGGCTTCTCAGAAACTGTCTGACGTTCCGGCTCCGCCCGAATAAACCAAGCAGCTGTGACTACATGAGACTCACCAATTCACAGTCCGGTCAGCTGGAGCGACACCGCGGCCATGTTGAAATACTTCATCAGCACCAGCAGTCAGGTGGTGGCGCTGTGACGCTCACTGCTGCTGGTTTTAGGATAAATGTGTGAAGTCATACAAGCTCACAGAGCGGGTCACGGGGACTCCAGCAGAACCTGATTCAGTTGACATCAGCTTTAAGTTGAGTCTGGTCTGATGAAGCTTGTGTCCGGTTGCAGGAGGACGGGCTGCGGCAGGTTCTGCAGGAGATGGAGGCTCTGTACGAACAGAACCAGAGCGACGTGTGAGACCCACTTTACTTTACTTCTGATTCCTCAACAGCTTTCATGTTTGATTTTCAGTTTTACATTCAGTGAGAGTTTGGCAGTGACAGTTCCCCACTTTTACTTTGAGATTTAAAGGTTATGATGCAGTTGTATATTTTCACCATCAATGATGGAACTTTGAGCAGATTAAAACAATTTTATAAAATGTTATTGTGGTTTTCAACATGATGATGGAGATTATTTTAGAGATTTGTTCCTCCCTCAGACTTTGGTTAGCTTCAGTTTAATTGTGGTTTCTGACTGCAGGTAATAATTATTTCATGATTAATTATTCTGCACATGATTTTCTTTATTAACTGTTATACAAAATGTCAGGAAACAGAAAAATGCCCATTCAGATGTGATAAAACTGGAGGTAACATCTTCTGGTTTTATTGGACCAACAGTTCAGTTACTGTGAAGCTCGATTAAAATGACTTCAGTGATTAATTGAAGGAGACTGAGGACACACAACTAGTAAGAGACCAGTGCTGGAGCTGCAGGTGAGCGCAGTAACCGACCTGTCAGGTGAAACCAACACTCACCTGGTCTCACTGTTTCAGAACCGAGGCCAAGTCTGAGGGCCGAGCCGAGCTGATCCCCTCCATCAAACTGCGTCACTGCTGCCTGCTGAGGAACCAGCGCTGCCTCACCGCCTACCTGTAACCCCCCACACACCCTCACACCTGTGCATCATGTGACCAGCACTCACTGTCTGTCAGTGTTTTAATGCAGCTCAATGTGTAGCTGCTCCCATTTAGCTACATGCTAACAGGAACACCACGTTAACCGGCAGCTGATCAATTATCGATCCACAGAAAATAATCAATTCTTTCAGTCACTGATGAATCATCTTAGTCAAAGGTTTCCAGGCTCCAGCTGTTGGGCAGAAGCGTGATGACGTCACTCGGAGCTTCCGGTCCTGCAGCACTGATGAATCCCACCGTGTGTTTCAGGTACGACCGGCTGCTGAGGATCCGGGCTCTGCGCTGGGAGTACGGCAGCGTGCTTCCCGCCAACGTTCGCTTCCACATGTGCGCAGAGGAGGTGAGTGACTCACCTGCTCTTCACCTGCTCCTCACCTGTCAACAGCTCCTGTCTTCAGGCTCCTTCACTCTGGTTTCCATGTTCTAAATCAAAAATCAGCTGATTTTGTGTGTGTGTGTGTGTGTGTGTGTGTGTGTGTGTGTGTGTGTGTGTGTGTGTGTGTGTTTTAGCTGCAGTGGTTCAGTCAGTACAAAAAGTCTCTGGCCTCCTTCATGCGTTCTCTGGGGGGAGGCGAAGGTCTGGACATCACTCAGGACATGAAGCCTCCAAAGAGTCTCTACATTGAGGTCAGACACTCGAGCTTGTTTGACCTTTGACCTCCAGCTGCAGTCTGCCTTCAGGGTGCTGACACCTGTCTGTGTTCTCCAGGTGAGGTGTTTAAAGGACCACGGAGAGTTTGAAATTGACGACGGAACAGTGATTCTGCTGAAGAAGAACAGTCAGGTGAGAACCTCCAGTCTGGATCCTGAAGTCCATGGTTACCCTGAGGGGGGGGTAGTTATTCCAGTCTAGTCTTGATGAAAATCGACCAATTAAATAGGACTAAATAATAAAAACAGGGGAAAGTGCAGGGCCCGTGGTCCAGCACCTGGCCTCATGATGATGGTGCACACCTGACGCTTGCTCTGCAGGTCCTAACAGGAAAGTCCTCACGTCAGCGTCTGTCTTTCTGTCCTCAGCACTTCCTGCCACGGTGGAAATGTGAGCAGCTGATTCGTCAGGGTGTCCTGGAGCACGTCCTGTCCTGAAGCAGTTGAGAAGAGGAACGAGCTAACCCCACCCCCCCCACATTCTTTATTTTAGCAGCAGACAGATGTTCACATTGCCCAGGATGAAGTTTGAGGATTTTTCTAATGGAAAAATAAAAAGTTTGTTTTTCTAACAGCTGATTCAAACGCTGAGTCACAGAGCGACATAAAAACATAATTTAATGTGGTTTTCATGTAACGTCATCAAACATCAGACAGGTGAGATTTGGTTTGTTGCACCTGAACAGGAAGGAGAGTCAGAGGAGGAGGTGTCACTCTGAGGGAAAAACACAGACCCACTGAAACCAGAACATGTGACCATGACAGCAGCTGCCTGCAGACACTCAAACGTCTCATGACCTCTGACCCCTGATTTGACCTTCCACAAAAATAAAAATCTCACTTTGACATTGACATTAAAAATAACAATATATAAAATAAAGAAACATAATACCCTCATGGCTGAAATACTTCAGGTGTGTGTGTGTGTGTGTGCGTGTGGGGGATGACTCATCTGTAAGGCCACGCCCACCACCTGTGAGCCAAGTCATCTATGTCTCACCTGCAGCAGTTCAGGAGAAACAATCTGATGTTTCAGAAATAAAATTATAAAAATCAAGTCATAACTTTAGATGAAAACATTTTCAGAATAAAGATGAAGTGAAAACTTGATTTGAGAAAAATATTTCAAGTCTTAATTTCACAAGAGTCTTTCGATCAGAAAAGTTCAACAGACAGTTAAAACAAAGGTCTCAGGGGGCACCTCAGTGGCTCACTTGGTAGCGCGCATACCATTAAGGCTTAGTCCTACCCGCAGCGGTCCTGGGCTCGAATCCGACCTGCGGCCCTTTGCTGCATGTCATCTCCTCTCTCTCCCTGACTCTCCTGTCACTCTCTCACTGACCTATCCAATAAAGGCATTAAAAAGACCAAAAAAATAACTTTTTACCTTTTACTCAGAATGTGATGATTTTGAAAAATTTGCTATTTTGCTATTTTTCTTCAACAATTTAATGTAATTTTATTTTTACTCAGAAAATTCACACTTTTTCCATAAGTTGACTTAATTCTTAAAAAAAAAAATTTAATCTCAGTCAAAATCATGATTTTATTCTTATAGCAGTGATTTTTTTTTTCAGTTTTATTCCTGAAACCTCAGATTTTTTTTCCTCGTCACACTTTAGTCTGAGAGAAGAAATGATAAAAACATAGAGACACGGTGAACAGGTAAATATTTACACTGTAAAACCAAGGTGTGTGTGTGTGTGTGTCAGCTCAGATCTGTGTGAATGTTTCCCTCTGCTTCAGCCTTTGTGCTAAGCTAGGCTAACCACACAGCACTGAGGCCTCTGTAGTGACACTGGTCTCAGAGCAGCTGCTGATTGGACCCTGAAGCTGCTGCGTCTGTTCAGTCTGTGGTTCGCAGCTACGTGGCGAGCGACGCAGGGACGATCTCTCTCAGCAGCTTGTTGAGGGCGCTGACCTTCTCCTCCAACAGGAAGTTCTTCTTCTCTGCGTTTTTCTGCCGCTGCTCGGTGACCTGCAGAGCTTTCATCAGCTGAGAGTTCTCCACATACAGATCCTTCAGCAGCGCGCTCGACTTGTTGTTCTTCACCAGCTGAGGACGACACAGAGAGGCTATAGTCAGATAGGACAAAAGTATGTGGACAGCTGAAGGTTAAATGCTTGAGATTCATCAGCTCTGTGGGGACAGTGGAGGTGTGAACAGCTGATTAGTGTCAGATGGTTCTGGACTTTTTTATAATCTGCATAATCAGAAACTTTTCATTCATTGTGAAACTGGTCTAAAGCATCTGAGTCTGAGCTGCAGCTGGGAACCTGTTTGAAGACTGACCTGCTCTTTGAGCTGCTGGACCTTCTCCTGCAGAACCATCCGGACCCCCTTCAGTTTGGTCTCCAGGTCCTCCATCCTCTGCTGCAGGGAGGCCATGGCCTTCTCATACTGATCCTGACACACACACACACACACACACACACACACACACACACACACACACACACACACACACACACACACACACCGATCTGAACCTCAGTCCCTGTTGAACTCTGCTCAAGAGCTCTGGCTCATTAGCATGTTGCTAGCACCTTCACCCTGTGTTTACCTGCTTGATGCTGATCTGAGAGCTGCTCTGCTGGGCCTGGAGCCTCAGTGTCTCCTCCAGCTGCTGACTCCTCCTCTGCTCCTCCACCAGCCGGACCTGCAGCAGCTCCACCTGCTCCCTGTGTCCGTTCCCCGCCCGCTCCTGCAGCTCCTGCAGCTGCCGCACGTGCTGCGCCTGCACCAGACTGAGCGCCGTGTCCGCCCGCGCCGCCTGCAGGACGATGACGGGGGTTAGTGTGGTGCCGCTCTGACATCAGTGCTCATCTTACAGTTCAGTGCTGATGATCAGAGTCCTCTGTTCTGACCTGGTCCTCTGCCTGCGTCCAGGCCGTCTCCAGCTTGCTCAGTTTGGTCTTCAGGTTCTGCTGCTCCTGGGTCAGTTTGTGGACCTCCAGACCCTGGACCTGCAGCTCTGACAGCTGGAAACAACATCAGTCATATTTACAGGTGAGGCAGAGAAGTCACCACAGTTCAGGTGTTGAAGACAGCGTCATGGTTGGTGTCTGGTACCTTGTGCTGGAGCTCCTGGTTCTGGACTCTCAGTCTGTGGGTCTCCTCCTGCAGGGTGATGGAGGCCTGCTCCCCCTGCTCCTCCAGGGCCTGACAGAGCCCCTCCTTCTCCTTCATCAGCTTCCTGATGCTGCTCTCCAACTCCTCCACCTGAAAACCACCAGGAAGCAGAGAGAGTTCAGACGGTCCAGGTCTGGACTGGAGCTGAAACCGTCTTCAGACAGACAACAAATCAAAAAACACTCAACTACTGAAAAACGTCACAGTAAGGGCAGTGTCACAGTAAAAGCACTTCATTGTGCAGTAAACTGTCTCCTGACGTTTTTGTGTTTTTTGTCTTGTTTCGTTTTAATTGTTTTGGGACCTTGTTGTGAACAAAGTGAAGGATCAATAATTAAAGAGTGATCTGATCCACTGCCCTGGGATCAGTCTCTGTCCTGACCATGTTGTGAGCATCCTGCAGCTTCCTCTGCAGGTCAGTCACTTCCTGGGCGTGGCCGAGTTTCTCCTGGTTGACGGCGTGCAGCTCAGAGTGAAGCAGCTCAGCCTCCGACTCCAGAGAGAGAACAGACTGCTGCAGCTTCTCCACCTGAAGGAGCAAAGAGAGTCAGTGATGAGGAAGCAGCTGATTCTGATTCTCATGTTTGTATCTTGTGGTTTTGTTCTTGCTCGTGTTGTGATGACTTTGTGGTTCTATCTGAGCTGTGACCTTGTGGTTTCGGTCGTCGACCTCTCTCAGCAGTTTGGCCTTGTCCTCCTCCAGCCACTGCTGCTGCAGAGACACGCTGCTAAGCTCCGCCTCCAGCGCTGACAGACGGTCCAGCTGAGGAATGAAGAACACAGTGAAGGCGTCTGAATTCTCTGAAGCTGCTGTGTGGACAAAGCCGCAAGGTGATGGAACATGATGTAAAACCAACAGATCCAGTCTCATAAACCAGAACCACGTGTGTCTCCTGATCCGAGCCTTCAGCTGAGGCTGAACTCGCACCTTGTCCTTGCGGGAGCTGAGCTCTCTCTCCAGCAGCTGTCTCTCCTGCGTCCACGCCGCCTGCTGCTGCAGCTTCTCCCTCTCCTGCTGCATCGCTGCGTCCTGCAACCGCCGCACCTGAAGTGGACCATCAGCCAATCAGACAGGAGGGTGAAGGGACACTAACACCTCAGTATCAGGACTCCTACTGATACATCTGCTCCATTTTAAATCACTATGATTTGTTACACAAACATCCCCTCAAGTACAGAAAGATTTAAAAAGCAGGTGTGACAGTAGGTGACTCCCACACATGGCACCACAGACCATTTATTCAAAGACAAGGTTTTGGTCTGTGTAACATCCTCCTCCAGGAAAATCCATGTTTGACATTTCAAAGATCCAGTGAAACTGTTTTTACAATGATGCTCGATCCAGAACCTTCATCCTGGAAACTGTTCAGAGGATCAACAAAGCTTTTTGTTGGAACAAAACCTTGTCTTTAAATAAATGTTGGACCTGGAAGCTTCAAACCTCAAAGAATCTTCTCTGAATAGCCTTAGACCTCCAGTGTTCACTTGTCTGTTGTGGCTGAAACTAAACTGGAGAAGAAGAAAAAGTTGCTCACCGAAGCTGCGCCCTCCTCCTGCTCCGTGGAGAAGGTTGCCAGACGCTCCTGCAGCATCCGGACCGACTCCTGGTCTCCACGGAGACGGGCGCTCAGCTCAGCGTTGTCATTGCTCAGCTGCAGGTTCCTGCTGCTCAGATCCAGAACCTCCTCTCGGTACTTGGAGTTCTGCAGACAGAAGAAGAAGCAGCAGCTCGGTGAAGAAACACTAAGCGGAGATCTGTGTTGCTATATGACACTTGAGCAGGACAGTTTCTCACCTCTTTGTGCAGCCTCTCTTCTTCTTCCCTGCTCGTCTTGTGTTCTCTCTCCATCTCCTCCAGTCTCTTCCTGTCAGGAGAAGCAGCAGAGAGAAGGTCACTGGAACATGAGGATATTTACTCTGGTTCTTTACAACAGGAGAACCAGACCTCCTGTTGTAAAATGGGCTTTATTACAAATCATATTCATCTCTCGTGATAAGAGGAGGAGGAACAGTATTTTGATAAATGTACTGGCTTTTTTTAGGTGGAGTTTTCTTGTCGGTTTCCAGAACTCATCAACATTTCCTGAGTTTTGACTTCATTTCCTGATCAGTAGAGGTTTTCTCATGCTTTTATTTCCCAGTTGTGTTTTACATGGTTTTGTATTGACAAAGATAAAATTGTCTTATTTGTTTTTGTGTTGATTAAACCTTAAATCTCGCTGCAGCTCAGAACATCATGAGGAGACTCTGTGACAATAACTGCAAATAAAAACTAAACCTTTGAGGCTTTGATTAGAAAACGATCCAAACAATAAAATTATAAATGAACAGTTCAGTCAGATCTGAGCTACACAGCTTCTGTCTTTACACTTTATCTGCATCAGGTGAGAACCAGCTGATCCAGTATCAGTCTCAATGAAGCCAGATTACTCCAGGAGAGCCGGACTAAGGTGAACTGGTTTCGTGGTCCAGGCTCCTGCACCTTAGAAAAGTGTTTTCTCACCTCTTCTTGACGACATCGTCCTCCAGGTTCTGGACTTCCTGCTGCAGGACAGTGAGTCGCTCCTGAAGAACTCCGTTCTCTGATCGAACCTCCTCCAGCTGAGTCCTGCATCCACACAACAGCAGGTCAGAGACAAACTGACTCCATCAGACCTGAGCAGCTTCAGGAAACTACTGACGATCAGGGAGAAAATCACTGAAAAGAACCTGATGTCGTGACAGAATCTGGAGAAGCTTCTGTCTGATGTTAATGATCCTGTGTTGGATGTTTTATCACAGATTCAGAAGGTTGAGGTTTAGTTTGAGCGTGTACAGATCAGGCTGCTGGAGGCCTCGGCGTGCTACAAACAGAGCATCTGGTCTAACAGCATCTGAACCTGAAGAATCCTGTGAAACACCATGACTGTTCTGTCCTGTGGGTCCCACAGGGCTCTGTACTAGGAACACTGGGTTTTTCCTCCATGAACTGAATGTAAATGTTTTTGCAGGTGACTCAGATCTGTTTCCATCCTGATTATTTCTCCTCACTCTGAATAAGTGTTTATGATTGATCAGTAGATGAAGCTCGACCTCGATGATTCCAGGAGTTTAAAGTCTGATCTGAGTTTTACCGTCAGACGATGTCATGGAAACATTTTCAAGATCATTTCAATATGTCTTCTGACAACTGATCATCCAACAATTATGCTGCTACATAACATCTGCAATAAGCTGCTGTGAGCAGATACATCAGCCTGGTCGAGCTGCATTAATGACATCACTGTGTGACATCACAAGAGGCTTCACGTCACAGTTCAGTGAGAGGCAGAAGCTCTTCACTGATCTTCTCTGTACCATGAAGAACCTTCACCTGCAGTGAGTCAGTAACACTAACTTTACACACACACGTGACATCATCACCTTCAGGTCTCAGGTCGTCACCTCTGACCTCTGATTGAACTCTCAGTGTTTAACTCAGCTGTATTTCATTCGCTGATTAAACCTCCCTCAGCGTTTCTGTTCTCATACAGTTTGTGTTAACGGCTAATTTTCCGGCTCACGTTCATTTTGTTCTGAGTCACATGTTCCACGTTCTTTGAAGCAGACCGAGGCCTCACATTTCAAACAGCATCACAGCAGAATTTCAGCCTTTACTTTGAAATTCAGACGAAGCGGCGGTGATGACAGAGTTATTCAGTGATGTCATGCGTTTAGATGTTTGTCATTGGGTTAGAGATGAGAGTTAAAACATTCCAGACAGAGCCAATCAGACTGGAGGCTCAGCCTGCAGCAGTGCATTGTGGGAGATAAAGTGATAAGCATTTCATTCAGTTTCTACCTGTGGAGCAGCCTCAGTCTGTAACATACTCAGTGTTTCAAGCTCAGCAGCAGATGGAGGTTAGTTGTCATTCGGACCTGGTTTTGGGTCTGAGTCGGTCTCATGCTCCACAAACCTGTGTGGACTGGCCGGGTCCATCACCTCCTCCAGAGCCAGGACCAGCTTCTCCAGCTCCATTAGCTGCTGCATCATCTTCCTCTTCTCCTGTTCCAGGTCCTCCTTAGTCATCCTCAGCTGGTCCTGGGAGTCCTGCAGGGCCTGCTGTAGTTGCTGGACCTGGTCTCTGACCCGGTCCAGCTCCCCGTCCTTGGCTTCCAGCTGAACAGTCAGCTGCTGAACGTCGCTGCAGGGCCTCTCAGAGGAGGACTTGGCTTGACGTAAGAGATCAGCGCTGTCTGCCACCTCGGCCCGAAGCCGATCCAACTTGCTGGTTTTGGAGTTGAGCTGCCTCCTGAGGTCCAGCACCAGGTCTGCGGTCTCATTGAGCTGGGAGCTGAGATCTCTGAGGTGGTCTCTGAGTGTGGAGATCTCCTCCTCCATCTCTACGATCTGGGTGGAGAGCTGGTCAGCCAGGCGGGTGTAGCTCCTGTTCTCCTGGCTCAGACGACAGACCTCCTCCTTCTCCTCATCCAGACTGGACCGGAGCTGCGAGGTCCTGGTCTGCTCCTGCTTCAGAGCCTCCTGCAGACTCTCCTCGGCGCTCCTTCTCCTGTCTAACTCCTCTGAGACTCCGTCCAGCTCCAGCTGCAGGTTGTCTACTGCCATTGCCTGGTCCTTCAGGTCTTGGATCAGCCTGGTGCGGTCCGTCTTTAACAACTCCAGTTCAGCAGTCAGTTTGGAGACACTTTCAGCTCTGCTCCTCAGGGTCTCCTGCAGGTTCTCCAGCTCAGACCTCAGGGCGCTGACAGTCTGGTCTCTGGCTCTGAGCTGAGCCTGCTGCTGCACGGAGGCGTTGGAGAGGCGGCTGCAGTTGTTGGCCACCACCTCGCGGTCCTGCAGGATGCTGTCGGATGCAGCCCGGAGGTCTCCCAGCTCCTGTCTCAGCTGGGCCGCCTCAACCTTGAGCTGCTCCTCTCTGGCCTGCACAAGCTGCAGCTCCTCCTCCACCGAGCTCTTCTCTGAGGCGAGGCGTTTGTTCAAAGCCTTGTGAGACTCCAGGAAGGTGATGCTCTCCTCCAGCTGAGTGCAGGCCTCCTCCAGCCTGGCCTCCAGCTCAGAGCACCGCCCGTGAGAGGCCTTCAGATCTTCCTCAAAGTGACCACAATGCCCCCTGAACTCCTCTAAACTGGCCTCTGATTGGCTGATCTGCAGACCGGAGCTCTGTATGACCTCCTGTAAACTGGAGACCTGCTCCTTCAGATGATGGACCGTCTCCTCCATCCTCTTCTTCTCTGAGGAGAATTGGCTGCAGATCCTGGCCTGCTCCTCCCCAGCTCTCTCCTCACATCGCAGCTTCTCCTGCTCCAGCTGGACGAGCCGGTTTTCCCAGAATCCCGTCTGCTCCCTCAGCCGTCGCTGCTCCCAATGGAGCTGGTGGAGGAGGCAGCGCTGACCCTCGGCGTGCTGCAGCTTCATCTGACAGAGCTGCTGCTCAGACTCCTCCCTGCTCACATAGTGTTCATGATGTAGGAAGGAGCTGTTTAAATACATGTGTAGTATCACACAGCTCCAGTCTGATAAACATCAGTGTCACATGATCCTCCTCAGGTGAAGCAGTGAACACACCTGTACTCTACAAACTGATGAAATGTCACATTATTACCTGTCAGTTAGAGAAGAAGCTTAGATCAAAGAGCCACATAACTACTCATCGCGGCCTCTTCTCAGAGCCGAGCTTCAAACCAGCCACTGAAATTTAAAGACACTTGTGGTTGCCATGGAAACCTAAACTCAGCACTGAGGTACCAGGCTCGGATCAGGAGATAATCATTAATGCTGCTGCTGCAGTTCACTGAAAAACCCCTATGCATTCTGGGTATTCCACCTGTCTTTGCCACACTAACAGCAGACAGTGACACCTCTGACTCACCTGACCAGCATCACCTCCTGGTCCATCTTCAGCTTCAGCTCCGCCTCCAGCTGGTCCTTCTCAGCGCTCAGCCTCTGGACCAGGTTACTGATCTCTCTGGCAAAGTTCTGCTCCAGCTCCGCCCGCTCCCGCTGCACCCTGGGAACAGAGAAGATCTGATTCAAAAACTTTACGTCACCCTGCAGCTTTGATACCTTCACAAGTTAAGTTTAAGAGAAAAACTGAAATGGTGGTGTTTATTCTGCAGGTTCGTCTTCCTCACCTGCGCTCCTGCTCGTTGCTCCACCCTCCTCCTCCTCCTCCTCCTCCAAGCTGGACCTGAGTCTGCAGTTTGTCCAGAGCTTCCTTCAGCTGTTTGACCTGCTGCTCCACCTGACCCTTCTGCTCCTCCAGCTCACTGATCTCCAGCTGACAGACGAATCAAAGTGTGACCAACAAACACCACAAAGATGCTGAAGTGTGACACAAAAGGCTTCACAGTTCTGTAGGTGCACATCTGTCTTTTATTTCATATTCTGGACTCAGACCTGTGAAGTGTAAAAATATAAAACTCTGCTGTGCACTCATCATCATCATCATCATCTTCTATCTCACTCTCACCTTGAAGGCCTGAGAAATGTCTTTACGCTCCACCTCCATGCTCTGTCTCATCAGCTCCAGACTGCGCTCGTAGTAGTTCACCTGAGGACAAAGGGTTTAATCCTTATAATGGACCTAAAACTGGACAGATGTTCCAGCAGCTGGAATCTAGAGACCGCTTTAAAATGGCGCTGAACTGTACGAGAGGAAAACACAAGTTTGAGTTTCACTTTGTCATGATGGATGGAAAATTAAATGTACAACAGTGAGTCTGATACGTCCTGAAGCTGCTGGTATTGGTTCTGTTCTCCATCACTGCTCAGTTATTCACGTAGCTGCAGTCTGGTACTGCTACTGCTGCTACTACTGCTGCTGCTAATAATAATAATAATAATAATAATAATAATAATAATAATAATAATGCACCTGTGTCTCCAGCTGGATGTGCAGCTGCTGCAGCTCCTGGTTGTGTTTCTGCTTCAGCTGCTCCAGAGCCAGTTCAGTCTGGATACTGACAGCAGGACCAGAGACACTGTCCAATGAACACAGAGCTGGACACACACACACACACACACACACACACACACACACACACACACACACACACACAGACAGTCTTTATACACAGTTTATACCTTTAAACTTTTATCACCAATCTGACAACAGATTTTCGAAATAAGAGTTTCATTAGTGGTAATAGAATTTAAGCAACCATCATTGGCTTTGATTGACAGCTGTCTGACCAGTGTGTGTGTGTGTGTGTGTGTGTGTGTGTCTCACCAGTTTTATCAGCAGGCTGCAGTTTCTTCCTCACCAGAGGAGTCGAGCTGCGCTTCATGTCCGAGTCGTCTGCACAAAACAAACACACAAAGGTTAAACTGGGACACAGTGAAGCAGCAGGTCCCAGAGTGAGGACACACAACAGAGGAGCAGAGACTCACTGTGAGACATGATGAGAGTGAACCACAACAACACACAGACAGAAACCTGCAGACTCACAAACTGACACAAGGAAGGGAGAGGGAGAGGGAGAGGGAGAGGGAGAGAGAGGGAGAGAGAGAGAGTTCATGTCTACCTGAACAGGTCAGACCTGTTCTGCAGGTACTGGATTCCAGTCACTGACAGTTCTAATCAAACCACTTTATTTTTTTTCCCTATTTTCAAACATTTAGTTTTATTTTGAAACTTTGAAAGAGGAAACATCTTCACCTGTTGAACAAACTGAATTCAGTTTGTGTCAAATTAATCATCAAATTTCACCTCATCACAGCAGCCAATCAGCTCTCTGCACTGTTGACTGAAACAGGTGAAGCAGCTCCACCTTCTGTCACACACACACACACCCCTTACATCTGTCTGTTACAGATGTGAAACCCTGACTGAGGAGAAACTGAGGGAGAGGAAGTGAGAACAGAACCCGACTGTGAGGAGCAGGATGTTCAGCTGTCAGGGTTTATTCTCCAGAAACTCTTGATTGATCGTTATAATCAATAATTGTTCACATAATTTTTCAAGTGAACATTTTAAACATTTTCTGGTTCAACTTTCTTGGATGTGATTTTCTGCTTTTCTTTGTCATATCTGAAAACTGAATATTTGGGTTTTAATAAAAGCAACTTTTTGAATCCAGAATTTCAACAAGTTTCACAGACATAATTAGTAATTGATTAATCAAGAAAAAAACTGGCAGATTGCTCGATAATTAAAATAATTGTGAGTTGCAGCGCCGTTGTAGAGCTGAGTGTGTGTGCTGTTGCGTTACCAGAGTCGCACTCTGCGCTGTCAGTGCGTTGTTCGGTCCAGCTCAGAGCGGCGGTGTCTCCTGCAGCTCTCCTGGATTTCCTGTCACTCCTCTGACTCTTCAGCAGCTCCAACTCTGAGCTCAGCTCATCGTTTCTGTCCCGCAGCTCCTGAACACAACAGAACACAGCACAGCACAACACAACACACACACACACACACACACACACACACACACACACACACACACACACACACGTTTTCAGAACACTCCAACACTGGTCTCCTCAGAGCAGGAAACTCACTGGACACAGAAACATCTGCAGCGCTTTCGTTATTTCAGTGGCTGCTCTGATTGGCTAAAAAACAACACCACAAAGTCTTGATTCAGTTCACGACGACTCACACTCAGTCCAGGACCTGGACCCTGTTCTTCACATGTGCTGAACTAAGTCATCCAGATCATGATGTTGAGGATTTGACATGAGTCTGGATTTTCTGGTGCTTTAAAAATGGATCTGGAGCGGTTGTCATAACAACAAGTCTTTTAAACCCAAACCTGCAGCAGAGCAGCTGGATCAGGACCGAACTGGTTCTTACTTTCTTCAATCATTAGGTCTGTTGGTTCATTATCATCATCAACATGAGACAAGACAGGAACCAGACTTCAGAATCCGGAAGGAGCCAGATCAAGAGAAGAAGAATCTCTCAGCACACACTGATCATCTCACAGGTATCAGCTGACTGATACATGTGACTTGTTCTCACCTTGATTTTCTGTTGGACCAACATGAGGCGTTCAGGTGCACAAACATAAACAGACATTAGAACCTTTCCTCTGTATGTATCTGCTGCTTCACTTCACTCAGACATGGAGCTCAATAAAAACAGAGGATCACGTGACACACACAAAGTAAACAAAGCTCACACTGACAGACACACACACACTCTCTCACCCTGCACTGCAGCTCGTACTCTCTGACCACCTCAGAGAACCGCTCCTCGTGACTCAGACCAGCGCCGGCCGGGTCCAAGCTGCCAAACTGTAAATCAAACAAAACAACACACCTCATTGGTTCAAGAAGCTGTTGACTGAGCTGTCAATCAAGCAATCAATCAAGCAATCAATGATATGAAAAGTCATCTTCAGCGTTCAGAGCAGAGACGACCGAGAATGAAACGAATTCACAGAGGAAATTTAATAATTTATCAGCTACAAGGAGACGAGTCACCTGACACCACTCAGAGGGTGTGTGTGTGTGTGTGTGTGTGTGTGTGATCCAGTATGTAAAACAGATTCAGACTGGTTCTAACTGGTTTACATTCCTGTTAAATACAGAAAATCTAGAATCAAACTGGCGTCTGTTGACTTGCTGCTGCAGGACGACGCTTCATGGCGCTTCATTCTTATTTTGTAAATCTGCAGAGACTTGCACCTGTTCTGAATTTTGTGTATTCTTGTGTGTGTTACCTTGTCATGCAGCAGCTGGTCCAGGTCTCTCTGCAGTTTGTTAACTGAGCTCTCAGCTTCAGCCAGCTTCAGCTTCACAGCACTCAGCTCCTCGTCCAGACGACTGTTCTCCTGAACGCACAACAACACAACACGACACTGATCTTAAAGCTCCGTGTTTTAACTTCTCCAGTGTTTTATCTGAAGAGTTGATCTCCATAAGAAGATTAATTCAGACAACACACAAACACACAAAGGTTAAACTGTGACACACTGAAGCAGCAGGATTAAGAAGACACAGTTTTACATCTCCTCTCTCAGGCTTCTCTCTGGAGCTCTACTAACAACAGGTCAGTCAGCCAATCAGAGGAGAGGATCTGAGCCTCTCTTCTGATTGGCTGACTGTTTTCTGAGTGATCCAATAAAAATGCAGCAGAATTCAGGTAAATAACACTGGGGAACAATTTGAAAAAAAAATCCTGTTGAGTTAGATTTTTATGCTGGTTAAAACTAAAATTGGCATGCTGATTCCAAAATTGCAGTCAGTTTTTTTCTAGCACGTCAAGTTTTTTCTCCACAGCTTACCCTCCAGATAAGCAAAATTCCACTGATTAGCTGTAGTAAGACTTGCCAGCTGATTACGATTGGACTCATCAACAGCTACATGGCAACTTGTCACAATTGAGACAGTGCGGTGAGAGGTGTGTGCAGCTCCCAATAGGTCAGTACTATCAATATCTGTAAACAGAAAGCTAGCATAGTAGGAATTAAGAGGATTTGTGCTGGCTTTTCTCTTAACCTTGTAACCATGGGTATACCGTTGTAAGTTCTATTTCGTTTTCTGCTGTTTTTTTAGTTTTCAAAGCTTGTAACTATTCCATCTTAGTGTTTGGATTTGGGGCAGGGCTGAGAGCAGTAACTGCTTTGTTGTGACATCACAAAGTTACAGACTGAAATCAGCAGCAGGAACTAAGGACGTAAATATAACAACTGACATTTACTTTTTAAGAATTTTCCTCAACTGAAAAGTTAAAGAGATTTTTTCCTGTTTCTCTCTTTCTCTCTACACAAATGTAAACAACTCACAAACAGCCTAAAATGACTCAGTTACTAAAGACATTAAAATGACATAATACAGTAAAGTCTATAGTGTTTGTTAAGGACTTCTGAGGCAGACACAGATAACTAAGCCCCACACGTCTTAGGATTACTGATCACAAATCTATACAGTTTTATCTTAGAGAATAAGAAATTGAACGCTTCCTTTAAATAAAATACAGTTCAAAACACATATGAACTGCTATTCCTTCATTAAATTATCAATTATAAATTTATTTGATTTTATTTCAATTTTCTTCGAGGTGATAAACTGGAAACATCCAACAGACTCAGTGTGTGCTGTTACCAAACAGCTGAGGCTGATGAAGGGAGGGTGACCGCATCATATGTCTTCAGCTCATCTTTATTGGATCACTTGCACCTATAGAAGCAGGTGAGTGATGCGTACAGACCTGTGTGACGCTGCAGAGCTCCTCCTGAAGCTCCGCCGTCTGTGCTCTGAGCAGCTGCAGCTCCTCCTGCAGTGCGTCGCGCTCCCTCTCCACCAGCTGCAGCAGAGCCTCGCTCTCCTGCTCCAACTGAGTGCGCAGAGCCGTCAGCCTATCACGGAAGTCCTGCTCCAGGTCCCTGCCAATCACAGAGCAAATCAACAATCACTCCCTAATCAATATCTGAGACGCAACTGAGGTATTTGTTTTTATTTTTAATGCTGTTAAAGAGAAGTCTGAGGCTACGTTAGCTCCAGCAGCTAAAGAGGAAAAATGTTTCAGTATCAGAACGAGAACGTGTCGTCAGACAGACGTCCAGACCTCCAAGGAAATACTTGGTTCTGTCTGAGAGAAACAGTTTGAAACACACAAACATTCATGTTTTAAATCAAACTGAGAAACTGAACCACCTGAACTCATATCAACTCATCAGGAGAAAAAACTGACGTCAGTGTGTCTGTCTGCCTCTTCTCCCACTGATTAATACCTTAGATCTTTAACAGCCTGGACTATATCACACTGTCTAATTCCTTCAGTAGCGTTAACCCCTCAGCTCCCTGCTCCTCAGCTGCTATGGCCACAGCTGGAGGAGGTGCCACCACCTCCAGAAGCTGAACCACCTCAGCTTCAGCTGGAAGAAATCCACTCATGTCACATATGTCCATCAGAGGAGAGGAGCAGGCAGCTTCAGGTTTCCTCCAGATAACCCTGGAGCTTCATTTATAGACACACATGGCTAAGCTGCCCGGTAGAAACCAGTAGAAACCAGTAGAAACCTGCAGGTCTGACCTCATCCTGCTCTGGTTGAGTGTCTCCATGCTGGCGTGGCGGTCGTCCACCTCCCTGACCAGCTGCAGGTTCCTCTGATCAGCCAGATCCAGGTCTGCCTTCACCTTGTCCCGCTCCCTGCAGGCCTGCTCCGCCACCACCCTGAACACACAACAGTTTACGAGAAAATTTGACCGATACATTCAGGATCAATGTGTTCATTAACAACACTTCCTCTTTAAGTTAATAGAAAACTTGATCCAGTCGCACTTATGTTTCCTAGAAAGAGTCGTTGCAGCTTAATTGTATTTTCTGGGACACAGTGCAGCCGGAGCAGGGAAACTCATTTAAATATAATGCAGGCTGAAAAGATTGTGGTCAATACCAAATCAGCTGATAATCAAACAGCAGGTGATGGAGATGCTCTGATTTTAGGTGTTGTCAGAGATAAAACAGCAGACAGAGTTCACAGAGTGAAACACAGGTGGAGCTAACGTGGTCAGAGCAGCCACGTTTCTGTCTGAGCAGCAGCCTCCACAGAACTGACCCGGTGAGCTGCCACTGCCCTCCAGCAGGGGGAGCTCTTCTCATACACTACACACTGTGATTGTTGTGTGACTGTTGTGTGATTGTTGTTTAAATGTCTGCACAGTGACAGTAACGGTTCACATGTCATCAGTGACTGACCCCCGATCAGCCGATCGCCTCGAGGGCAGAGAACAACCTGATCAATAAGACAAAATTTAACCCTTTATGTCCACTGTGCTCCAGCCTCCTTCCCAGTACAACCAGTCTGCGACTGGTGACCAGCCCTGCTAGAGAAGCTGAGGGTTGGCTGCTTTGCTCAAAAGCACCTCAGAAAAACACTTTAAAAAAAAAATCTTTCCCCACACAGAGAGCTGATGCTGGATGACGGTGACCTGACCTCTGACCTCCAGGCTGCAGCTGTGAACTAGTTTGTGTTGACGGTCAGTGGATCTGACAGGAAATCGAGTCTGATGATGTCACTGTGGCCTGAAGGTTCAGAGTTAAAGTTCTGAGTTTACTGGTTCGATTAAAGGAACAGTCTAGATGTTGAGCTGGATTTCATCTGTGTTTAGCCTAGCTTAGCACAAAGACTGGAAGCAGATGGAAACTGTTAGCTCCACTATCTCCATGTTGCTGGTTGTAGTCAGCTGGGTTCAGTTTACACCAGAGTGTGATCAATACACTGATCAATATTCAAACTGATCTCATTCTGCTTCTGTCAGCCTGTGGTAACCTAGGCAACAGAGACTCAGAGATAATCATCATTTACAGGCCAAGTGTTAGCACAGGTTTGTAGTTCAGGTCCATGACGGGTCCAGGTCTTCATTTAAACGGGTTCACACTGAAAGCTGCTCTGAAAACCTACTGCAGGTGCTGGATCTCGTTTTTGTAGGAGATGAGCGCCGCCTGATGGATCCCGTTCCCGCCGACTAGCAGCTCGTTGTCCAGAGCCAGAGTCAGGTCCGCCAGACTGAGCCGCTCCTCCAGAGGGAAGTCCAGAGTCTACAGGGGGAACAGGCACAGACATAAAGGTTACTCATCTCACCTGCAGCCAGAACGGTGCTTTACCTGTTTAACAGTTTATATTAGAGACAGAATATAAAACTCGAGGGGTTTCAGGTCTGGAGACCCTCTGTCTTTGTTACTGCTCTGTTTCCCTCCACTCTGACAGCAGCATGCAGTCTTACTTCCTGCAGTACAGTGTTGTCATGGTGATGATCAGAGGGTGTTGTGACAGTTTGAGGGTTTGTCAGGAAAGACGAACGTTCAGCAGTTTCTTCATCTCTGAAAATGACTTGATCTGCAGCCCCACAGACCTGAACCAGGACCAACAGCTGGATCTCTAACAGGAATGTGACATGAAATCTGAGTCTCCAGGTTCAGCTCAGTTTGAGAAACCCCTGAACCTCAGTCCACAGTCCTGATGGGGGGGTCTGGTTGGAAACTCAATGAGAAATGGAGACAGAGTCTGGTTCATCATGTAAATCACATGAGAGAATGAGAGATTTACTCATTACTGAAGGACAGAGAAAGAGAGGTTGGTGTTAAAATGAGTGCGGAAGCTATAAGAGACGTGTCAACCTGTGGGACGACTTCACTGAATCTGATTAGTTGTAAGTAACAAGTAAAAACATCTTAGATCATCATCAATTAAGAATTAACGAGCGACTCCTTCACACTGAGGTTCAGAGCATCTTCAGAAACCTTAAGAAGAAACCAAAAACTAACACCTTCTCTTTTTAAGTTTTGTATTTCCTCACTATTTAGTCTGTACACTGATGTTTACTGTAAAATGAGTGATAGTGTTTAGATTAGAAAACAACACAATAAAACTAACTGATCTAACATCATCCTCCTCGTCCTCTGATATCTTCTTCCCTTCTTTACCTGACGGTAAATCTTCAGGCTTCATATCTTCTGTTCTTTTTATTCATGGTGAAGATGTTTGTGGATATGCAGCTGGTCTGATGTCAGAGTGATGAGCTGCAAATTCATGAGCCTCCATCCTCCTTCATTTCAGTTTCATGTGAGTTTAAGAGACGACGTCTGCAAATCAAACTGTACTTTTTGAAACTTCCAGCCAGTCACAGGAACTAAAAAGAGCAGCAGACTCTTTACTCTTCATTTTCATCCTGAACACACGAGAATAAAACATTTCTTTTTGATTCATCTGTTAAAGGTTATATATCACTCAAGTTTCCTACAGCTGCTGAATGACTCCGAGCAGGTTTTCATGTTCTGTGGTTATAGTTTGACAGAAAAAAAATCCACCTCCCTCTTTGTTGTGACTCAATGATGTGACTCCTGTTGTTATCTGCAGGTGATCACTTACTCTCACCTGACTTACACTTGTTAATGATTTGTCACTTTATTGATTTGATCAGAAAGCAAATGAACTCAGCTGCAACTAACTAGTTTCTGATGATTTATGTAGTTTAAATCAACCACATTCTAAATCGTAATCATTGCACATCCCTGAACTGTGACAAGGTCCAGGCCGTTTCAGCCTGTGGACACTGGAGACACAACATATCACTGTCTTATTGTTTAAGTTTGTTCTAAAAGGTCAAAATAAAATTACACGATCAGGTTGCTGTGTGTAAAGAACATAGGTATCCTTCTCTTAAACAACCCACCACCTGTACATAACGCTCGAATGATAAAATGTAAAATATTCCAGTTCCAACTTCAGCAGTAGCCGAACTCAGAGTAGAGGCCTGGTCCTGGTCTGTACTGACCTGCAGGATGTCCCGGCTGTTCCTGATGCCCTCCTCGGTCCAGAGGGCGATGACCCGCTCGGGGCCGGTGCATCCTGAGCCGTCATCCAGCCGGCTGAGGACCCTTTGACCCACTGTGGCCGTCAGCAGGGAGGGCGAGGTGGAGCGAGCTGAGCGCTCCTCTAACACCGACTGAGACTGCATGGACAACCAGAAACCAGGGTCAGATGTTAGTCCACGTTCGGAGCTGAGAGGTAAAGGTGTGTGTGTCTGCTCAGTCTCAAACACAACTGAATCTGGAATCTGGTTTCTACAGACCAGGAGCTTGAAACAGCTCTAATGACCAGATTTCACAGGCTGCTCATAAACGCCTGTTGTTGGGGTGTGATGTGGGAACTTCTAATCTGGATTAGCCTACTTTCACTCAGAGTCAGGAGGCCTGGGACAAACATCCAGACCCACCAGTCCAGAACAGTTAGAGATTAAACACTGAATCACCTTCACCTGGGTGTAGCAATACGTCCCCGTGTACGTCCTCGTCTTGTCTGTCCTCACCCACGTCAACAACCCGCAGCCTGACATCAGACCTGACGTGCAGTACATGATGATTTCTACCTGTTTGTCTGTCCAAACAGCTACCTGTTCACCTGTAGCACCTGATTGGCCTGTTAGCTCCCAGCTGCAGCACAGCCTCCTGATTGGAGCTCTGGTGGTGCTGTGTTGAGGAGTGCCTCAGAAACTCAGACAGTTTGTTTGTGGGCAGTTGTCTCATTTACTGTATCTGTTCAGTTTCAAAAGATCAACAGCCAAATATAAAGAGGAAGAAAACATCAGGTAGTAAAGTGTCTGAAGTTTTACTGTATCTGATATAAACTGAAATCTTCCTGCAGGTTTGTGTGAGTTCACAGAGGAGAGGTCTGGTGTATATGTGGTGATGCATTATAATAAACAAGCTCAACAGAAGATCTCATTGTGTGTGTGTGTGTGTGTGTGTGTCTGACCCTATGTGGTGCCCTCTGCAGGTCAGCAGGTCGTACTGGGGTGGAGCAGGAGACGGGGGCGGAGCCACAAAGAACCTTCTGGAATTCCCGGATACTGACTCTGCCGTCCAGGTCGGTGTCCAACTTTCTGAGCAGCAAGTCCAGCTCCTACAGGGTCAAAAGTCAAAACAAGGAGACTACTGAATTCAAATGTCCAGACTTCACCACACCACAGGATCACAGACTGAAGAGTTCTGTCCAAATCCATCAAGTCCACATGGGGCCTTAAGAGGACTTGGTAGTAGCGGTTATGTAAAAAAAAATAAAAGATAAAATAAAGGCGCTGTGGCTCAGCTGGTTAAAGCACCTGTCTTGTAAACAGGGGAGCCTGGGTTTGAATCCCAGCAGTGCCTGCTGATCAATAACTTTCACACATTCTCACCAAGAAAAATTACAAAGTGAACCAAAGTAAACTGTCTTAGTGAGGTGTGCTTCTACCACAATTTGATAAAAACAGCTTCAACCCTTCTCAGCACTGATTCTCCAAGTCTGTGAACTCTAATGATGGGATGAGCGTCATGTTTCCGACAGATATTCTGTTTTGGTGGTGGTGGAGAACGTTGTTTAACAAGCTGCTCGAAAATCCACTTCGTGTTCAACTTGTTTGACATCTGATGACTGTCAAGGTCATATTCACATCATTTTTATACTCATTAAACCATTGATGATCCCTCATGTACTCAGAATAGAGGCAGTGTCTTCCCCTTTGCACTCATTTTCCAGGTTTTTCCTTTAATTTGTCACCATCCACACCTGTTAACAACAGTACTTTGGCTTAGTGATTGAAGCACCTGTCTTGTAAACAGAAGAGCCTGGGTTCCAGTTCCAGTCCCAGCAGTGCCTTGTTGTTACACAAACATTAAAACACCTTCTCATTTAATGTCCATGTAAAGGACATAAACATAGGGTCAACCATGAAGTAGCACAGTTACAGTCAGATGACAAAATTCAGGATCAGCAAGGACGGACTCCTGGGTACTGCAGTGTGGCCAAAACAAGATTCAGAGGGGTGCTAAGCTTTAGAGGCAAGAATGACTGTTAAACTGTGATTTCATCCTGACAGGTTGTGGTGAATGAAGAGGCCAGAACAAACAGTCCAGTAGTCAAGACTGGAAAAATTGGAGAATTCAACCCTGCCCTCAAAGCAGGGGGCAGGGACACACTGATCTTGCCAAATGCCTGATTATCAGTGACTTCCCAACGGCACCAAGAGAAGTTAAATTAAACCCACACGTGTTGTTGTTCCACCATCTTTTACAAGCGTCAATGTTCAATTCTCAAACTCTCCAATTATTCCTCCATAAGAGCGCTGTCTAGTGACTGTGAACATCATAGCATATTACTATATTTATATTATTTCACGTCCCTTGTACTCATCAAACCATCTGTGACCCCTCGTGTCCTCTGGGTGGCGGCATTGTCATCCTGTTTCTCACTCATTTTTTCAGGTTTTCCTTTGATTTGTCACTCATCTGCTCTTCTACACAGAGGTGCTGTGGCTTAGTTGGTCAAAGTGCCTGTCTAGTAAACAGGAGATCCTGGGTTCAAATCCCAGCAGTGCCTGCTTCAATTTCATTGACCCATTATTTGTGGTCTGTAGTGTTTCCTCATCATCTTCTTATACCACCTGGACTTGCATGGAACCTCTTGATACCAAAAAACTATAAAGTACCAGTTAATATCTGCAACTTTTGCCTAGTGGAAAATCTAAAAAGGTGAGCGCAGTCAAGTCGAGTTGAGCCAGCACCATGTAGCTGAAAAGGGGTAATGAATGGATTTTCTTTTATATATCACCATCTGAACTTCCAAAATGAAAAACAAACAGGCACTATGGCTTAGCTGGTTAAAGCACCTGTCTTGTAAACAGGAGATCCCAGGTTCAAGTCCCAGTGGTGCCTTGACTCTTTATTTGTAGTGTTTGAATCTCATCTTTTGGTATTGCCTCAGCTTCATTGGAACCTCTGTGGAGGTGATACCAAAAACTATTAAGTACCAGGTACAATCCATAAATTTTGCCCAATGAAAAACCAAACACAGTGAGTAAGGTCAAGTCAAGTTGAGCCAGCACCATGCAGTTGAAAAGAGGTAATGAATGGATTTTCTTTGATATGTCACCATCTGAACTTCCATACAGAGGTGCTGTGGCTTAGTTGGTTAAAGCACCTGTCTTGTAAACAGGAGATCCTGGGTTCAAATCCCAGCAGTGCCTCATTGTAACTGAATTTCTTTCATGTTGTCCACCACAAAGGGAAATAAAAAGAAAATCCTGCAAAGTGTTTTTCCACCACATGCTCATGTCTTCTCCAAGTCTCTGAACTTTACTGGAGGGATGAACAACAATGAACGATGGTGGGGGAGAGTGCTGTCCAGCACGTGCCTCCAAAATCTCCTGTGGGTGTTCATCTGGCTTGAGATCTGGTGACTCTTTGCATATGATTCACATCGTTTTCATACTGATCAAACCATCAGTGACCCCTCGTGTCCTGTGAATGGAGGCGCTATCATCCTGTTTCTCACTTTGAAGGCTTTGTCCTTTAATTTGTCACTCATCTGTTTTTCTGTACAGAGGCGCTGTGGCTTAGATGGTCAAAGCACCTGTCTAGTAAACAGGAGATCCTGGGTTCAAATCCCAGCAGTGCCTGATTCAATTTCCTTAACCCTTTTTGTGTGGTCTGCAGTGTTTCCCCCTCACCTTTGTTTATTGCTTGGGCTGGCTTAGAACCTTGCCAGAGGTGATACCAAAAAACTAAGAAGTACCAGTTAATATCTACAACTTTTGCCCACTGGAAAATTAAAAAAGGTGAGCACAGTCAAGTCAGGTTGAGCCGGCTCCATGCAGTTGAAAAGGGGTAATGAATGGATTTTCTTTGATATATCACCATCTGAACCTCCATTCAGAGGTGCTGTGGCTTAGTTGGTTAAAGCGCCTGTCTAGTAAACAGGAGATCCTGGGTTCAAATCCCAGCAGTGCCTAGCTCAGCTTTCTTGACTTACTATTTTTAGCCTGCAGTGATTCCACATCCCCTGGACTTGCTTGGAACCTTGGTAGAGGCCATATCAAAAAACTAAGAAGTAAAAGTTTATATCTACAACTTTGGCCCCATAGAAAATAAAAAAGGTGAGTGCAGTCAAGTCAGGTTGAGCTGGTACCATGCAGAAAAGGCATAATGGTGACTCCTGATAGATGTCATGATAAACTAACCATTTGTAGAGGCTGCAACCAAAAAAAACAAAAACACAAACAGGTACTGTGGCTTAGCTGGTTAAAACATCTGTTTTGTAAACAGGAGATCCTGGGTTCAAATCCCAGCAGTGCCCTGATTAAATTACCTTAACCCATTATTTGTAGTGTTTCAATCTCATCTTTTGGTATTGCCTCAGCTTCATTGGAACCTCTGTGGAGGTGATACCAAAAACTATTAAGTACCAGGTACAATCCATAAATTTTGCCCAATGGAAAGCCAAATACAGTGAGTAAGGTCAAGTCAAGTTGAGCCGGCACCATGCAGTTGAAAAGAGGTAATGAATGGATCTTCTTTGATATATCACCATCTGAACCTCCATTCAGAGGCACTGTGGCTTAGTTGGTCAAAGCGCCTGTCTAGTAAACAGGAGATCCTGGGTTCAAATCCCAGCAGTGCCTAGCTCAACTTTCTTGACCCATTATTTTTAGTCTGCAATGTTTCCCCATCCCTTGGACTTGCTTGGAACCTCGGTAGAGGCCATATCAAAAAACTAAGAAGTAACAGTGAATACCTACAACTTTTGTCCAATGGGAGTTAAAAAAGGTGAGTACAGTTAAGTCAGGTTGAGCTGGTATCATGCAGTCGAAAAAGGCACAATGGTAACTACTGATGGATGCCATGATAAACTAACCATTTGTAGAGGCTGCAGCAAAAAACAAAAAAAAAAAAACAAAACAAAAGAAATAAGAAAAAAAGAAATAAAACAAACAGGCACTGTGGCTTAGCTGGTTAAAGCACCTGTCTTGTAAACAGGAGATCCTGGGTTCAAATCCCAGCAGTGCCTCAATCACTGAACTTCCTCCACATGTTTTCTGTCACCAGTGGATATTAAAGGAAAAAACAATAGAATGCATCTCAGTTAGGTTTTTCCCTATAATGTACTCATTTCTTCTCCAAGTCTCTGAACTTTACTGGAGGGATGAACAACAATGAACAATGGTGGGGGAGAGTGCTGTCCAGCACGTGCCTCCAAAATCTCCTGTGGGTGTTCATCTGGCTTGAGATCTGGTGACTCTTTGCATATGATTCACATCGTTTTCATACTGATCAAACCATCAGTGACCCCTCGTGTCCTGTGAATAGAGGCGCTATCATCCTGTTTCTCACTTTGAAGGCTTTGTCCTTTAATTTGTCACTCATCTGTTCTTCTGTACAGAGGTGCTGTGGCTTAGATGGTCAAAGCGCCTGTCTAGTAAACAGGAGATCCTGGGTTCAAATCCCAGCAGTGCCTGATTTCCTTAACCCTTTTTTTGTGGTCTGCAGTGTTTCCCCCTCACCTTTGTTTATTGCTTGGGCTGGCTTAGAACCTTGCCAGAGGTGATACCAAAAAACTAAGAAGTACCAGTTAATATCTACAACTTTTGCCCACTGGAAAATTAAAAAAGGTGAGCACAGTCAAGTCAAGTTGAGCCGGCTCCATGCAGTTGAAAAGGGGTAATGAATGGATTTTCTTTGATATATCACCATCTGAACCTCCATTCAGAGGTGCTGTGGCTTAGTTGGTTAAAGCGCCTGTCTAGTAAACAGGAGATCCTGGGTTCAAATCCCAGCAGTGCCTAGTTCCAGTTCCTTGACCCATTATTTGTAGTTTGCAGTGTTTCACTGTCACCTTTGGTATTGCCTCATCTGTCTTGGAACCTCGGCAGAGGTGATACCAAAAAGCTATGAAGTACCAGGTACTATCTTTTTTTTGCCCAATGGAAAACCAAACACAGTGAGTAAGGTCAAGTCGAGTTGAACCAGTACCATGCGGTGGAAAAGGGGCAATGGTGTTCCGGGTGAATGCCTTGAGAAAAAAAAAAAAAAAAAAAAAAAAGGGGGATGTGGCTTAGTTGGTCAAAGCACCTGTCTTGTAAACAGGAGATCCTGGGTTCAAATCCCAGCAGTGCCTGATTATTGCTAAATTCTCCTCACATGTTGTCCATCACCATGGGAAAAACTGAGAGGAAGTATCTCAGTAAGGTGTTTTTCCACCACATACTCATGGCTTCTCCGAGTCTCTGAACTCTACGGGGTGGATGAAAGACTATTGTTGTTTTGATGATGGTGATGGAGAGCACTTTCTAACACACTGCTCCAAAATCTCCTGTGGGTATTGTTTGAGATCTGGTGACTCTTTGCATATGATTCATATTGATTTCATTATGATCAGACCATCAGTGACCCCTTGTGTCCTGTGAATGGAGGCACTGTCATCCGGTTTCTCACTTTGAAGGTTTTTTTCTTAGATTTTCTTTGATTTGTCACCATCTGCACCTTCATTCAGAGGCGCTGTGACTCAGCTGGTCAAAGCACCTGTCTAGTAAACAGGAGATCCTGGGTTCAAATCCCAGCAGTGCCTGATTATTAAAACCCAATACATTAAGTTTGAGTTCAGCTCCATCCTCACATGCAGGAATAGAGAGAAGGGCCAACAATTAATAAAGACATCTTGATTTGTCTAGAAGCATACAGTGAATGTCTTGCTCAGCAAAAGCAGATGAAATGGTGCTATGGTTTAGTGATTAAGAACCTGTGGAGATACTGAGTTCAAATCCCAGCGGTGCCTAATTATCACTGAATTTATGTGACACATTATTTTCCATGTCTGTCACTAAGATACAGACAAGAGATAAATTAAAGGAAAAAACAACAGTGTCACAGTGAGGCCACAACAGCTTCAACCACAGATGCTGAACTTTCAACCTGAATGAACAGTAAAACACTGGTGTTCAGTTACTCTATAAAGAAGGACCATGTCACTTTTGATGAGCAGCAGCAACAGCACCTTCTGCAGCCACAAGTGCTCATTAGAGGAAGCTGCGAAAATTCTGCTGGGCTCTGAGCGGTTAAGGGCACTGGAAGCAGCATAGCCCTGGAAGCTAACAGCTCATGTACAGAAAACACAGCCCAACAGTCACTCAGGCAACAAACACAAACTCATCATTTCAATATAATCCATCAAACACACTGTCAAGTAATGTCAAGTCACTGTTTTCAGCTGAAAACATCTGAACCCACAGCAGCTGTGAGCTAACATGTAGGTGCCAGGAGCTGCTCTTTACCTCTGCCATGACGTCCGTACTGAGAAGGCTGAGCTAGCTTCTTCTCGTAGCGAGCTGGAAACCTATAGTCGGTGCTGTGAGAGCTCGTATCCTCTCAACCACAGTTACACAGAGCATCTGTTACTGGTCAGGGAACCACCAGAGTGACTTTGAATTTATGAATTTTGAATTTTATTTTCATGTTGTTTAACGTCTCGTCTCATCGTGAATTTGACCCCTCGCAGACTTGATGACGGTGAACACGTCACTGTATGACAAAGGTTCAGAGAGGACTTGTTTGGATTCAGCCTGACCTTGATGATCCAGTTTTTGTGGGGGTCCTGCAGGTGGCGGGTCTTACCTCTGTGTTGAGCTGCTGCAGGCCCAGGTGATCACAAACTGTCGTCAGGACATGGACCCCTGCTCCTCCTCCTCCTCCTCTGACCATCCCCTGCTCCATCTCCTCCTCTTGAGGAGCTGCAGAGAACAAACACAAAAACTGTTAGACTCAAGATCAGAGGTTCTGACATTGAGGTCGAATGTTCCTTCCTTCCTTCAAACCTGAATGGTCCATTCAGGTTTGAAGGAACTGTTCTTGTCTTTCTCTCAGAGAGAATGAAGTCATATAATATCAGTCCTCAGATGAAAACAGTTTCAGATTCAAGCCTGGATTAGAATCTCTGCCACTGCTGCTATTTGGTGCAAGATGCATTTTAGGATACCTCGCTAATCCAAGCCCACACAAGTCACAACCCGATGAATCCTCAACAAACTGGGCGGAGCGAGAACACTTCAGGATGTTTGATCTGGACATGTAGATGTGGACTTTGAGTTGGAACAGTACTTGGACTATGACTGACAACGTTTGACAAGAACATAGAGAAGATTGCAGACTGATAAACAGCTCAGGTTATGAGGGAGTACCTTTAGACTGAAAGTCTGGCTGGATGTTCTCCCTCTGACTTCCTGGCTCCTCATCAGACTTCAGGCTCTGCAGAGAAAACATGGAGGTCAACAACAAACTGCTCCACAGTTATCACTGTGTTAACCAGCCCGTTAAATTAGTTTGAACTAACAGCAGAGTGTGACAAGAGGATGCTGGGAGAGAAGTATGGAAAGGGTGTGTGTGTGTGTGGGTGGGTGTGGGTGTGTGTGTGCAGTAATGCCAACAGACCAAACAGTGATCAGAAGGAATTTCTGAGCGGTCATTTCTTCTGCTAGACTGAACATATTGTGTGTGTGTGTGTGTGTGTTCAGTGTATAGACCTCAGCTGTCACGCTAAACAGCTTAGCATGTACCCCTCCCTCCCCAGTGTCAGGACATTTGTGGGAAACTGAACCTTTCACTTTTTTCCACCTGAATGAATCACAGAAACATTTCAAACCAGATTCAAATCGTCTCCCCTGTGAACTCTCACCTGTCTGTCTGCTTTCAGGTCCTAACACTAACAATACTAATGATTCATAGATTCGTGTAGGTATCACAAACTTTTTCAAACATCTGCATCTGCACTAAAAACCAAACTGTGATTAAAAGACAGAAGCTGTTGTCTCTCTAACTTTATTTCATTTTGTTCTGATGTTTGCTGACCAGTGGTTTCTCTAATGGAAACGATGCCTGAGCAGTGGACGTCCACTTTATTAATCCTGTCAGTTTATTCACTTCAACACTTCAGTCAGTGGCCTGTAAACCTGTAAACGCTCCTCCATCCTGTCTGACTGGACCCCAGCTGATCACCCTCTGTCTCACTCACCGGTGCAGACTGTGTAGAACGTCTGAAGAAAGTGTGAAGATTTTGTGTAGTCGCTGTGTGCGCTCACTGATGTAAGAAAAGGAGGTTAAAGCTGATGTGAAAAATTCAGCAGCAGCAGATGAATTATTAACCTGTCAGTGTTATTACAGGGAGAGCTGCAGCAGCACAGTTAGCCTACATCTGTCTCAGTCTCACTCTCTCACACACACACACACACACACACACACACACACACACGCTGTTTTCATGTTTTTTCTGGCTCTACGTTTGTGAAACCAGTTACACAATTCTGTTCAATATTTAACAGTGATGTTGATTCATGGAGGTTGTGTCTGTTTCTTCTGAACTTCCTGTTCAGACGACTCATATTTGGAGTTTGTTGTCGTGGATACATGGAGACATGTGAACATGTGGAGGAGCTGGAGATCAACCACCAACAGGGAGGTACAGCTGCTCAGAACCACAGTGCTCTCTCACCCTAAACAATCTGAACCCACCCATCCATCATCTCTCCATCCATCATACATTCATCCATCAGCAGGAATGGGATCAGGAAGTTGCAGATATGTGACTCTGGACCGTCCTTGGACAAACAGTCTTTGTGCTGTGAGCTGTATCTGCAGGTCTCTCTCTCTGTCTCTCCCTCTCTCTCTCTCTCTCTCTTTAAACCCTTTATGTAACCGTCTAAATGCTGTGAATGTGAAGTATTTATGAGAGATTTCCGCTACTGGAGCTGAATAAAATCCACAGAGACAACTGGCCGAGAGACACCCACATGCAGAGAGAGAGAGAGTTACAGTATTTAATCTGCAGGCATCACAGAGCCAAGTTACATAAAAGCTCTTCAATGTTTTACACAGAGACTCAGAAAGTAAAGTGGAGTCTGATGTAACACTCTGTTTAAACACAGCCGAAACTCAAACGCATCAGATTCAAATCCCAACGATTTTCTGCTAAAGAGTCAAACTGAGAGAACACTTCCCAGAATGCTTCAGGTCTCAGACTTTCTTGTGATGTTGTTGAGGACCTTCTCAGGCTGTGGATCAGTCCAACTCAGCTCCTACAACCGACCACGATTTCTTTCATCTCTGCTTTAAAAACCTTTATGGTTGAAGGATTCATGTTACTCCACTGAGAGAATCACATTTACAATATCTACTATACTCTTCATCGCGTTATTGTAGCTCCTCATTGAAACCATCACTCCATCCATCACTCCATCCATCCATCCATCCATCCATCCACGCATCTTCTGAAGCTTATCCTGGGCAGCAGATCAAGCAGAGTATTCCAAACGTCCCTCTCTCTGGCAACATTTTCCAGCTCCTCCTGGAGGATCCTGACGTGTTCCCAGACCAGATGAGATATATCATCTCTCCAGTGTGATCTGGGTCCACCCCGAGACCAGTTGGAAGTGCCTGAAGACCTCTACCAGGAGACTCCCAGGAGGATCCTAACCAGGTGCCTGAACCACCTCAACTGGCTCCTCTGAGCTGCCTCCGATGTCAGAGCTCTGTCTCTGAGGCTCAGCCCGACTCCCTATGGAGGAAAGCCACCTGTATGTGTGATGTCATTCTTTAGGTCACTGCCCAGAGCTCATGACCACAGGTGAGAACAAAGATCAGCTGGTAAATCGAGAGCTTCACCTTCAGACTCAGCTCCACCTTCACCACAACGGTCCTGTACAATGCTGTCTTTAAGCCCACCTCGTAAATCTGTCATTAACACTGACAGGATGCAGAAGAGATGGATCTACACTGAGACAAAGACCATTACGGTGACATCAGTGAACTGTCATTGTGATGAAGAGGAGGTGGAGTCTGACAACAACAAGGCGAAGCAGTGTGAGTTCAGTGTGAGTCTGGTTTCTGTCTGTTTTAGAGAAGAGAAGCAGCTGCAGCCAGGAGCTCGGACAGAAGACGGTGTGGTCCGGACCTTTTTGAAATCAGCACAAAAAGCAGCTTCTTTTCCATAAAAACAAAAGTCAGAACTGACCCAAAGAAACAGAGTGATGCATCTTTGATCTGCAGCCAAACCAGCACCGAGCCTCCGCCAGCAGCCACATTCCTCACAATCCCACTTCCTGAAAAACCTCCAACGCCCCCAAAACCACCAAACCTCCCCCAGCCGACTCCTCCCTCCTCCCCCGTCTCCCCCTCAGGTATTCACAGCCTCGGCTGCAGAAACTGCAGCACGTCTGGATATTTGAGACGAACCTCACCCAGCCAACACAAAGCACACAATGACCTTCATTCAGACCGTGTGTGTGTGTGTGTGTGTGTGTGTGTGTGTGAGTCTATAAACACACAGCTGAGCCTCCTGCTTTCTTTCACATTATCATCATCTCTCAGAGCCTCAGTCTCAGCTGAGGTCAGCGAGGAGAATAAGCCCTGACTCCTTTATCACAGCCAGGAGTAACAGTAAGGTCATAGGTCAGAGGTGCAAGTCAGACAGCAGCAGGAACAGCTGTCATGATGTCAGAGAGATGACCAAAGTCTTTTTTACATTTTCACCATCAGTTTCAGATGTTAAATAGTTGTAAAGATGTGACAGAACAACAACTTTTTAATAAACAACATTATTTGTGAAATGTTTCTGTTTTTAATCTTTTCTTATTGAAACAAGGCTCCAGACTCTGACTTTGTTTAAATGTCACGTGGTGCTGCTGCGGTCGACACTGGTACTTGTTCTTCTTCACTGGCTCAGTCTGTCTCTACCTGCTCCTTCCTGTGTAAACACACACTGAAGCAATCAACAGCTGATTACTTTAAAAAACATAAGAAGAGAGGAGGAGGCTGGTGGAGGCAGAGGGAGAGCGACTGAGCCAGAGAAGAAGAAAAAGTACAACTTTCAACCACAACAGGTAACACAGTACGGGGGGGTCTGCTGTGTGGCCCATTCAGTCCAGACGACTGTAAACTTGTTACCAGGGCAGCACAGTTTGAGACAACAGTAAGAAACACAAACCTGTGGGGACGATGCCGTTTCTGAAGATTCATGCTGCAGTGGATCTTCATTACTCTGGTTTTTTTATTGGCCTAAATGACTTTAACAGTTATTGACCATCAAATCTGCCCTCGGTTCATCACCTGCCACCAAAGACGGAGGATTTAAGGGAAGAAAGGGTTGAGTCAACATTTCAAACCTAATGAAACCGTCCTCACAGGTAGAACTTCAGTAAGGAGCTGATCTAACGGGCTCACCTCGACGCTCTCCAGAGACGTGGACCGTCTCAGTTTGGCCCTGCGGACGCCAGCCGGTGACAAGTCCGTGGCCTCGGTCCTGGACGGCGGCGAGTCCTCCGAGTCACAGGTCAGCGCAGCGTCAAGTTTATTGTCAGGACGAGAGCGCCGGCCGTAACGCTTCGTTCCCTTCACGAACTTTGGCTTCACCTCCTCTGGAACGACTGCAGAGGGCGGGAAAGTTGGTGACTGACAGGTTGTATGTAGGTCAGACAAGCTGCAGAGTCACTGTGGAGACTCAGAGCCAGAAACAAGAAGCTAATTAATGGTTGGAGCCAAACTCTGTCACACAAGAATCCTCTGCAGCAGGACCAGGACTTTAAACAGCCCGAGAGCAGCACAGAGCTCCGGACACTATCAAAGGAAAACACACCAGTTTTTACAGATTTCCTTCAGTTCAGAGAAAATCAACCTGACAGTTTAACAATCATCAGACATCTGAGCTGTGGGGGGGTCTGGCTTTATTCCAGTAGTCAGTAGTTCCTCCAGAGAGGAGGGAAGAAGCAGCAGAGCTCAAACCAGCTCAGCCCCCGGACGCCCTCTAATGTAGGCCTGGGAATTCTTCCACTTAATTCTTCATCTGAAAGTCGGCCTTTTCTCATTTATCTGTGCTGATTTGTGTGTTGTGTGGATAGACGTGTAGATAGATGTGTAGATAGTTGTGTAGATAGTTGCGTGTTGTGTAGATAGTTGTGTAGATAGTTGTGTAGATTCAGCTCCTAACTTTACTCCTGGTGGATGTTCTCTTCACTCTCTGCTCTTCAGTTGGATCAATGATGTTGATCAATGATGTTCATCTTTCTGGTCTTAAAAAGGTTTTTATTCAGCTGCTGATTCTCAAAGTTACAAATGAATGAGTTAAGTTTTCAATATTGATCAACATCCACCTACACTCTGACCCCGATGACCCAAAATAAATCAATACAATAATAAAGGACATTTCATTGATCACATTTCAAAACCTCCATGTCTCCAGTGAAACTTCCACACAGACCATCCTTCATGTCACAGCTCCCTTGTTATTGATCGGTCTGGGATCAATCACAGTGACAGGATGATCAGAAATGATCACATTATCTTCCTGCTGTGACTGTTATCAACCCACAGTCAACACCACACTGATCAATACACCGATACTGATCAGCCTCACAGTGATCATGTGACACTGGATCAACCCTGTCACTGACGTCTGCAAGTTCCACCTACAGTAAAATCCTGAGGTTATGAAACACACACACACTCACACACACACTCACACACACACACACACACACACACACTTGTACTTCTATCTTTGTGAGGACACTCATTGACATAATACATTCCCTAGCCCCTTACCCTAACCTTAACCATCACACCTGAGAGCCTAACCCTGACTCTGACCCTGACCTTAACCTAAACCTAATTCTAACCATAACTCTGAAACCAAGTCTTAACCCTCAACATGTGATTTGAAGGTCTCAAAAAGTGAGGACCGGCCAAAATGTCCTCACTTTCCCAAAATGTCCTAGTAAAATACTTTTTTTGGTCCTTACTGTGTAGCAAGTACAAGTACACACACACACACACACACACAAATACAAGAAAATATCAACCCCCCCAGCCGCTGGTCTCTTTAGTCCCACCCCCTCGGGTTCCTCACCTGGCTCCAGGTAGCTGCTGTCGTCCTCTGACATGCTGAGGTCCAGAGAGCGGGAAAGGACGGCCACGAAGCCGTCTTTAAACTCCTCAAAGTTCACCTGAGAAACAGACACAGAGACGACTCAGCTACACCTGTATCCACAAGCTGTAAACACAACATCTGGAACATCATCAGGTTATACAGCAGCTGTGTCTAACATGTGATCAGACAGCTGTTTATCTCCTCATCCAGCTGTTACTGATCCACACGATGGTCCAGGTGTTGTGGTGTCTGTGTCACCAGATCAGTCTCAGTCCAGTGTTCCCACTCTTTTAGCTCTGTATTTGGTCTCCACCAGCTGCTCTGAGTCTGTCTGCTGCTCAGCAGGTAGAGGACAGAGGCTGATCCAGATGTTTGATGAAACACTGACACTGGTCCAGACAGGAAATGTGCCACAAAACCAAAACTAAGAGCTACAAGAGGCTAAAAGCCACAGAGTGCTGCAGAGAGTTTGATTATTAATAAAGTTTTATCCCTCAACGTTTCTGAAAGTTCACAGTTCACTTTAATCTGAACAGTAATAACTCAAATATCTTCTTGGAGGAAGACGTATTCAGATCATTAACAGCCCACAGTTTTCACTGTCTTCCTACATGGCAGGTGACTTTCAAGATCTAAACATAAGACGGAGGTCGGAGCTTCACCACGGCTCCATGACCATTGACAGGTTTTATTGCAACAATAGAAAATGTTTAGAAGACTCAGTCTGGATCTTCTGTCTGAAAACTAAAGGGGACGTTAGCAGTCAGGGCCCCGAGGCTCCGGAACGACCTGCCAGAGGACTCAGGTCGGCTGAGTCTGTGTCCTCCTTTAAGTCCCTTCTTCAAACACATCACACAAATTTATCTGAAGCTTTTCCTGGTTTGACTTTAAGCACTGTGAGTGTTTGTTTCTCTTATTTCTCTCTACACGAATGGTTTTAATTGTTTGATCGGTTTTTCTTCTCTTTCTATTTTAATTTCATGTCTCGTCTGATTTATTTCGCTGCCTTTGTAAAGGCCTTTGGAACATGGATTATTATTATCTGTACTAATACACACTCACTGACAGACTGGGATACAGATGTTTTCAGTTCAGTGATGCATGGTGGACACGCTGCGTCTCCTACCCTGGCGTACGTTCGTTCTCCCAGCAGCGTGTCCAGCAGCAACGGCAGGTGAGCGTCCAGCTGCAGCTTCTGGCAGAGCACCGTCAGCTCCTCCCTGTCCAGGAAGCCGGTGGCAGTCGTGTCACAGCTGTCGAACTCCGCCTTTAGTTGGGCGACGTAGTGACTGTGCTCCACCTCCTCCATCCTGACGCATCACGCTGCAACACCAACACCTGGAGAGCAAACACAGAACACGCTGAAGCTGTGGATGTGGGTCCTGTGCTCCATCACCTACAGACCTGGGTGGTTTTAGCATCAATGTCCCACCAGTCACACAGAACCTCCTCTGCAGCTCCGGTCACCTGTGGGGCTCAGGGTGACCCAGGGGTCCTTTTGTTTTCAGTTCACAGAAAAAACTCTTCATCACTGCTACAAAGGTCACGAGGGTCACGCTTGTTTCATGCATCGTATGTGACCTGTTTATTTCCCATGGTCCTGTTCTTCATAAGTGTTTTCTGTCGTCAGCGTCAGGTTTTATATCATTTATTACATAACTGACAGATTTAAAAAACCAGGTCAACTGTCCCTGTGGACTTTCACAAACTCGTTCATGCTTTTATTTTTTCTTGTTTGGACTTCGACATGTTTCAGTCCAACCCCCTCCACAGACTCCCTGGTCAGTTTCATATTGATTTTAAATCCTATTGATCACTTCTGAGGCATCACCAGACCAAATGACATCTATTCCATAGGAAAGCCTTTATATTTATCTAAAGTTTGTAATGGTTTAATCTTTCCATCCTGTCAGTTTTATATTCTATCCTCTTTTAAATTCATTCATCTGTTTTTAATGTTCTCGTTGTCTTTTTGATCATTTATATCTTATCTTTATCTATTTTATTTTTGTATTTATTATGACATTATTTTATATATATTATTATTTATATATTTATGTTTTGAAGAGAAACTAGTGAATGATGCAGTAGGTGAGTTCATAAACAGATGTCAGTATCCATCATAGAAAGATTCTTCTCATTTAACTCATTTTGCTGTTTATTGGTTGAACTGTGCACTGACTCGTAGTTTTCAACCTTCCTGGTGCTCTTCAGGAAAATAGGAGGAAAGTTTCCAGGAAACGAACTGGAAAATAATGGACCTGTAAAACGTCACCACCTTGTCCCTGGGGGGTTCCTCCTGTTTAATAGCTGAATACCAGAAATATTCCAGACTGCTGAAATATTTCCTGCTATCAGACCCCTGGGATCAGTCATCATGATGGTCATCAGCAGACAGGAACAGTCTGTCTGTAGCAGAAGTGACTGACGGAGCGTTTCTGTATTGACAGTGAAACATGTCTCAGTCTGTGTTGTTTTGTTGATTCCAGCAGCTGGAAACATCTGCCCTGCTCCCGTGTGTCTGTTATATAATCAGTAATCTGTGCTGGTCTTATCTCTGCTGCTGTTTCACCATCATCTTCATCAGCTCTCACTGCACCGTTCTCAGCTGGACACGGATCCACTTTGTTTGTGCTGTAATAAACTTCTCGTTCAGAAGTGTCACCAGCAGAACTACGCTCTGCTGCAGTTTATCTCAATCTCATCACACACAGCAGGAACTGTGGAGCTGAAACAGGAAAATAATTCAGCATTCATTCATTTTCAAGCTAAAACCACTAACGATCGCTACAGCTTCAGGTTCATGTGTGAACATCTGCTGTTTTTAACAAGAATAAACTGAATATTTATGGGTCAGATAAACTAAAAACATCTGAAAACCTGTGACAGAGATTTTTTTGTAGATAACCAATTACCTGAGGGAATAATCATTCAATGAATCATTAACAGTAAAAACATACACGCATGAGATGAAGAGACGGTGTGTTTAATGATGTGGGAACAACTTTAGCTGTGCCTCTCCCGCTTCATGAGGACACCTGGAGTTTTCCAGCTGTAACTAACGTTTCATTTGCACTGAAAAAGACAGACTTTCATCACAACACCGGCTCTGACGTCATCTGAGACGTTTTACATCCTGCGCGTTTCTGACAGCAGTGATGTCATCCTCACCTGTGATGACGCGGTCATTCCACTGGTGCAGTTTCAGAATAAAGGTTTTAAAAAGCTGAACGTGTGAACGGCGGCGGTCCGCGGCGACGTTACCCCGGAGACCCGGTAACTTCGCGGGTCTTCACCATGGCAACGGAGCCGCGGGGACAAAAGGCCGACACGCAGAACAACCACAACACGACTCAATGAGAAAACGGTTAAAAGTCGTTTCACAGAACCGAACCACAGCCCCGCCACTCGCGGAAACATCCGCCTCTCCGGTCACTGCGCGAAGTTCGCGGTGAATGTTCACGGTGGTTGTAGGTTTATTCTTACCGCGGGAAAAGTTCTCCTCCCCTCCTCCCTCCGGTTGTCTCCGGTAAAACTTCACGTTTCCTCCATGAAAGTGTCCGCGGAGCTCCACGCAGTCCCCCGTGAAACCACCGACACGCACCGAAAGTAACGGAGCAGGCTGGCACCGACTGACCGCCACCGTGGGCCGCGACTGCTTATGTACAGGGGGACACTTCCGGCCAGGCCTTTCACATTAAAAGCCTACAGAGAACAAAAACCACTCAGATTCCTCTGTTGGTGTCGGTGTTGGTGTTGTTGGCGTTGTTGGTGTTGGTTGGTGTTGGTGTTGTTGTTGGTGTTGGTTGGTGTTGGTGGTGTTGTTGGTGTTGTTGTTGGTGTTGGTGTTGTTGGTGTTGGTGTTGGTGGTGTTGGTGGTGGTGGTGTTGGTAGTGGTGTTGGTGTTGGTGTTGTTGTTGGTGTTGGTTGGTGTTGGTGTTGTTGGTGTTGGTTGGTGTTGGTGTTGGTGTTGTTGTTGGTGTTGGTGTCGGTGTTGGTGGTGTTGGTGTTGGTGGTGTTGGTGTTGTTGTTGGTGTTGGTGTCGGTGTTGGTGGTGTTGGTGTTGGTGGTGTTGGTGGTGTTGTTGGTGTTGTTGTTGGTGTTGGTGTTGTTGGTGTTGGTGGTGTTGGTGGTGGTGGTGTTGGTAGTGGTGTTGGTGTTGGTGTTGTTGTTGGTGTTGGTGTCGGTGTTGGTGGTGTTGTTGGTGTTGGTGTTGGTGTTGTTGTTGGTGTTGTTGGCGTTGTTGGTGTTGTTGGTGTCGGTGTTGGTGGTGTTGGTGGTGTTGTTGGTGTTGTTGTTGGTGTTGGTGTTGTTGGTG